>NW_027594877.1:0-11099 GCF_964213995.1 Mustelus asterias | reverse complement strand
CAGGGCTGTTGAGGAGCAGATAGGGAAACAGATCCTGGAGAGATGTAGTAATCACAGTAAGAAGTCTCACAACACCAGGTTAAAGTCCAACAGGTTTATTTGGTAGCAAATACCATAAGCTTTCGGAGCACAGCTCCTTCGTCAGATGGAGTGGATATCTGCTCTCAAACAGTGCACAGACACAGAAATCAAGTTACAGAATACTAATTAGAATGCAAATCTCTACAGCCAGCCAGGTCTTAAAGGTACAGATAATGTGGGTGGAGGGAGCATTCAACACCGGTTAAAGAGATGTGTATTGTCTCCAGACAGAACAGCTAGTGAGATTCTACAAGCCCAGGAGGCAAGCTGTGGGGGTTACTGATAATGTGACATAAATCCAACATCCCGGTTTAGGCCGTCCTCATGTGTGTGGAACGTGGCTAACAGTTTCTGCTCAGCGACTCTGCGCTGTCGTGTGTCGTGAAGGCCGCCTTGGAGAACGCTTACCTGAAGATCCAAGGCTGAATCTTCAGGTAAGCGTTCTCCAAGGCAGCCTTCACGACACACGACAGCGCAGAGTCGCTGAGCAGAAACTGATGGCCAAGTTCCACACACATGAGGACGGCCTAAACCGGGATGTTGGATTTATGTCACATTATCAGCAACCCCCACAGCTTGCCTCCTGGGCTTGTAGAATCTCACTAGCTGTTCTGTCTGGAGACAATACACATCTCTTTAACCGGTGTTGAATGCTCCCTCCACCCACATTATCTGTACCTTTAAGACCTGGCTGGCTGTAGAGATTTGCATTCTAATTAGTATTCTGTAACTTGATTTCTGTGTCTGTGCCCTGTTTGAGAGCACATTTCCACTCCATCTGACGAAGGAGCAGTGCTCCGTAAGCTTATGGCATTTGCTACCAAATAAACCTGTTGGACTTTAACCTGGTGTTGTGAGACTTCTTACTGTGTTCATCCCAGTCCAACATCGGCATCTCCACATCTTCACAATGATTTAGCAGTGACTCTGAAATCGTGAATCACAGTTTCAGTACCAGAGAGAGAGGGTGTGGGGGCGGGGGAGAGAGAGGGAGAGGGAGTGTGGGATTGAGGGGGAAGAGGGAGAGGGAGTGTGGGATTCAGGGGGAATGGGAGAAAGGTAGTGTGGGATGAGGGGGGAAGAGAGAGGGAGTGTGGGATGAGGGGGGGAAGAGAGAGGGAGTGTGGGATGAGGTGTTTTTGAGTTCTAGCGAGATAGAGGGCAGGACAGAGCAGTGTTGGATTAAATAAAAGAGGCAAGAAAAGTGAAGTTAGTGAGTGATTAACCATGTGTTACATTAAACAGTTTGTTAGGGTTTACTGAAAGGATGTTGCAGCAACGGAGTTTCTTGCCTCCTCTTCAATCCGATGGTTATTGGTATCGATGGTCTGGAGGGCGAGTTTTCACTGTGGTTACTGACGGTCTGATCCAGCAGAGAGGATGGATTCCGACCTCCTTCTCTTTCAAACTGTTGGCAGTAACAGAGTGAACTTAAGACACTTAAAAAAAAACCCAGAAGTTTGGTTAAAGGAGCTTTTTTTTCGCAGAAATGCAGGTAAATCACCTGTTTCTTTATCTCTCACCTTCATATCCCTTGGACGGGATTCTCCAACCCCCCCCCCCGGCCCACCCCCACCCCCCCCCCCCGGCCCACCCCCACCCCACTGCCCCATGGTGTGTTTTGGGGCGGTGGAGGCGGCCCGCCATTGGCTGCTGGCAGGATCTTCCAGTCCCGGTGCTGTCAGGGGGCTTTCCCCTCCACTGCTGGAGGGTGGTGGTGGGGGAGGGGGGGGGGGCGGGGGGGTGGTCACCGTCGGCAGGACTGGTAAATTCCGCTGGTGGGAGTGGCTGGAAAATCCTGCCCCTTGTCTGAGAGGAAACGTTAACTGGAGTTTAACTCAAGGTCACTGGGCTGACACTAACCAACCTGATTTCACACTGACAGTCATGTGGGCAGCAACTTTCCCATTCCATTGGACAATGGCTTAAGCCCCAAAGGTGAAAGGCCATCTGATTATTTTGTATTCATTTGTGGGACATGGGTGTCGCTGGCTGGGCCAGCATTTATTGCCCATCCCTAGTCACCAGGGGGCAGTTGAGAGTCAACCACATTGCTGTGGCTCTGGAGTCACATGTAGGCCAGACCGGGTAAGGATGGCAGATTTCCTTCCCTAAAGGACATTAGTGAACCAGATGGGTTTTCCTGACAATCGACAATGGTTTCATGGTCATCAGTAGATTCTTAATCCCAGATATTTTTGATTGAAATCAAATTCTACCATTTGCCGTGGCGGGATTTGAACCCAGGTCCCCAGAACATTAGCTGAGTTTCTAGATTAATAGTCTAGCGATAATACCACTAGGCTATTGCCTCCTCTCTGGGAGAGAGAATTCCACAGATTAACCACCCTCAGCGGGAAGAAATTCCTCCTCACCTCCACCTTCAATGAGAGACCCCCCCTCCCCGATTCTGAAACTGTGCAGATTCCCCAACCAGGTGAAACAACCTATCAGCATTCACCCTGTCAAATCATCCATATTTAAAAAGGTTATCTTTTATTCTTGTAAACTCCAATGGTTATATTAAAAAGAAATCTCTCCCCATTCCCCGGCCCAATCCCTCCCCCCACACCCCGAGTCTGCTGGAAGGGATCTGGGTGCGATACAAAACCCATCCGGCACAGACTCTGGGATTGGGTAAATTGAGCTGTCGTTCTATCCCCCCACACCCCCCATCTGGATCTCCTCACAGTTTCCCCGGAGCCAATGTTTTCCTCGAGGGAGAAGTGATATCTCAATCTCTGCTCCTTTTGGGAGATAAAAGAAAAGGGACAGACATGTTTTAAGAATTGTGTGGGAGTTTACAGCACAGAAGCAGACTATTTGTCCCAGCTGTTCTCTGTGGTGTTGATGGACCACCTCAGTCTTCCTTCCACCCCCTCACATCACCATCCCCTCCTATTCCTTTCTCTCTCTCATTCGGGCTTATCCTCTTCAATGTATCGATATTATTCATCTCAACCACTCCCTGTGGGAGCGAGTTCCACATCCTCCTCAGCCTCTGGGAAAAGAAGTTTATCCTGAATTACTGACTGGATTTATTAGTGACTCATATTTATGGCTACTTTCTCCATCCAGAACCCTATCCAATGCTCCATCATTTTTAAGCTTCTATCAGGTCACCTCAGCCTTCTCTTTTCCAGGGAAAAGACCTCCAGTCTGTTTAATCTTTCTCAATAATATCAATTCTAACAAAGCATTTTTACACCTTTTCCAGTTTCTCCTTGCCCCTTTTATCATCTTTTCAATAGTTGTTTTGATTGGCTGCCGTAATGACTTCAATCAGGCCACAGAGCTCGGCCTATTGGAATATCACTCCCTGATTAAGGAGTCAATTAATGGCCAATCAGGGAGCCTTTTCCTTGTATTTAACTGGGAGTGACAGTTCCTCTGGCACTCCCGAAGGTAGACTGCTGACTGCGAGCACTCTGTGTACTGCTGTTGGAATTGTAAATAAAGGGATTTTGGTGAAGGGACTTCTGTCCGAAGACTTATTACAGCTGCAAGTTCTGGTAACCCACCCCACCCTCTTTTCAATCCTTTTAGCTCCCTTTCCTTTATTTGAAAACTGCTGTAGAACATTTTCCTCTTACCGAACTTTGATGGTCTCCTTTGTAGCGTTCGGCTTGGGACGGATGAGGAGTTGACCACTCGAGTTATGGTTCCAATGGCCGGAGCTCCATCTCTGCAATGGAACCAATGATACACAATGAAATACCATTCAGCCCATCACAACACACCTCGGGTTAGTTCGTGCACAGAGATTATTGCTCAGGCAGCCGAAGATCAGTGCCCTTTGGGATTGCTTCAACTCGTATCAGTAAAAGTACATTGGGAGAATGTCCATTATGTCCCAGACAATACCTATCCCTCAATGTTTTCCTAAAGAACCTTTTGTTGATGTTTTGTCTGCACTTCAGTCCCACGCTCCTGATCTACGGACACCCGGTGTGGAGAGGGGAGGGTCGGGATGGCGACCTCTTCGTGAACCTGCTCCTGGGCCTGGCGAAACGCGCCATTTACCGGTCCAGGCAGCGGGCGATCGAGGGGGCCGTCCATCCTGACTGTCTGCCCCTCTACCGTGGCTACGTTCGCGGCCAGGTGTCCCTGGAGAGGGAGCATGCGGTGTCCACGGGCGCGGTTGACGCTTTCCGCGCCCGCTGGGCACCGCAGGGGTTGGGGTGCATTATTGACCCTAATAATCACATTTTAATTTGATGTTTGTAAGTTTCCTTTGCACTTTGATTTCTGTTCGGGCTGTTCCCCCTCCTTTTTGGGGAGCTGCCCCTTTTACTTTGTCCTGATTTAATCTGAGTTTGTTTATTTGGTTTGGCCTAAAAAGAGGGCAACATCGACTTTGAAAATAAATTTCACTGATTACTTCATTGTTGTTTGTGGGACCTTTTTATTTAAATTAATTTATGGATGTGGCTGTCACTGGGCTGGGCCAGCGTTTGTTGCCCTTCCCTAATTGCCCCTGAACTGAGTGTCTCACTCGGCCATTTCAGAGGGCAGTTGAAAGTCAACCACATTGCTGTGGGTCTGGAGTCACATGTAGGCCAGACCGGGTAAAGACGGCAGATTTCCTTCCCTAAAGGGCATTAGTGAACCAGATGGGTTTTTCCGACAATCGACAATGGCTTCATGGTCATCAGTAGATTCTTAATTCCAGATTTTCATAAAATTCAAATTTCAGCAGCTGCTGTGGTGGGATTCGAACCCAGGTCCCCAGAACATTACCCTGAGTATCTGGATTGCTAGTCCAGTGACAATACTACTATGCCATTGCCTATCAATCTCACTGTGCATAAACCAGCTGCCAGGATTCCTACATTAACTGCAGTAACTTTGAGCAATACAAGTTCTTCAGCAAGCTTTTTCCCAGGGTGGAAGAGTCAATTACTCGGGGGCACAGGTTTAAGGTGCGAGGGGCAAGGTTTAAAGGAGATGTACGAGGCAAGTTTTGTTTACACAGAGGGTAGTGGGTGCCTGGAACCCGTTGCCGGGGGAGGGAGTGGAAGCAGATACGAGTGAGTTCTAAGGAGCGTCTTGGACAAATACATGAATAGGATGGGAATAGAGGGATATGGTCCCCGGAAGGGTAGGGGGTTTTAGTTCGACAAACATGGTCAGTGCAGGCTTGGAGGGCCGAAGGGCCTGTTCTTGTGCTGTAATTTTCTTTGTACTAGCTGTAAAGCTCTCAGAGACACAAAACATAGAAAATAGGAACAGGAGGAGGCCATTCGGCCCTTTGAGCCTGCTCCACCGTTTAATAAACCCATGGCTGATCTAACACTCACTAAATCCACTTTCCTGCCTTATCCCCATAACTCTAATTCCCCGACTGGTTACAAACCTATTAATCTCAGCTTGGAAACGTTCAAGGATTTGAACCCCACAGCTTCCTGCGGGAAAGAATTCCAAAGATTCTCCACTCTCTGAGAGAGGAAATTCTTCCTCAAATCCATCTTAAATGAGCCCCCGTTATTCTGTGACTCTGTCCTCTGGTCCCACACTCTCCCCTGAGTGGAAACATCCTCCCGACATTTACCCAGTCTCACCCGCTAAGAATCTGATCTGTTTCAATCATATCATCTCTCATTCTTCTCAACTCCAAGGGGGACAGACCCAACCTGTTTAATCTTTCCCCATAGGGCAGTTCCTCCATACCCGGGATCATCCAGTAAACCTCCTCTGTACCGCCTCCAATGATAATATATCTTTCCTTAAATAAACGGACCATAACTGTGCACGGTATTGTAAATGTGGCCTCACTCGTACCTTGTACAGTTGCAGCATCACCGCTTTACTTTTATACTCCAGCCCCTTGAAATAAAAGCCAGCATTCCATTTGCCTTTCCTATTACCTCCTGCACCTGCCTGCCAGCTTCCTGGGTTTCAGGAACAAAGGCCCCCCTCCCGAGTCACTTTGTGCTCCGGCTTTCTGCAGCCTCTCTCCATTTAAATAATAATCCACCTTCTCATTCTTTATCCCAAAATGAACAATCTCACATTTTCCCACATTGAATTCCATTTGCCAAGTTTCTGCCCACTCACCTAACCATGGGGAAGGTAAAGAACATTCTAGAACCAATCAATTTCTTTTGGTGGTATGCACTTACCTTTCCTCCTCGCCATCCAGCAGCTTCCTGTAGGTGGCGATCTCCATGTTCAGCGCCATTGTGGCGTTCAGCAGCTCCTGATGTTCACGCATCTGCTCCACCATCTCCGTCTTGGCCTTACGGATATTGTCCTGTAATTGGCTGATCCGCTTCTTGGCCTCGTTGATGGCCATCTGTCCACGGTCTTCAGTATCCCCGATGGTAGACTCCAGTGACGCTCGCTGTGGGAGAACAATGTGCCCATTAGAGGGTTCCCAATTCTCCAGGAGTTTCCTGGCCTTTCCAGGAGTTAATCTCCCGCACACAGCTGTGAGCAAATTCAAAGTCAAGGAATCTTACAGCACAGAGAGAGGCCATTCTGCCCTTCATGATGTGTTGGCTCTGTGCAATCAAATTAGTTTAAAGTTAAAGTATATTTATTAGTCACAAGTAAGGCTTACATTAACACTGCAATGAAGTTACTGTGAAATTCCCCTAGTCGCCACACTCCGGCACCTGTTCAGGCCAATGCACCTAGCCAGCATGTCTTTCAGACTGTGGGAGGAAACCAGAGCACCCGGAGGAAACCCACGCAGACACGGGGAGAACATGCAAACTCCACACAGACGGTGACCCAAGCCGGGAATCGAATCCAGGTCTCTGGCGCTGTGAAGCAGCAGTGCTAAGCACTGTGCTACGGTGCCATTCCACTCCCTCTCGTTTATCCAACCCACTCTTTTACTCTCTGCCTGGCAATATGTTTTCTCATCTTTAAACAGGAGAAGAAGATTTTCTTTCTCTCATTTTCAATTGACTTTTTTGTTTATTCTTGAAAAGATTGACGATTGGCTCAAAGTGGCTGTTAAGGATGATCCAATTACATGAGGTAGAATCTGCTGGCTGTCCAATCAGCTGTGGGAAGGAAGGACACTAAGGATTGACCAATAGTGGGAGGGCTGGGATGGCAAATCATGTGTTGCCGGCCAGGATTCAGTCTGGTCAGACTGGGGAAGTGGGGTCCAATTCCCCCCTCCCAGGATAGGGTTGGATATCATTTAATAATTTAGAATTTGTACATTCAAAGAATTGCTCCATATTTAACTCCCATTGTAGCCAGTTCTCATGGGGGTGTCCGGTTGGGATGTTACGTTATTAGTTGAGCTGCAGACAGTGTCGCTTCACTCACCTCTCGACCCTGCCCAGAGTCAAATTCTTACCTGGTTTTGCAAGGCGTCCATTTCTGATCTCACCCTCTGCAGGTGGCGATTAAGATCAGCTAACTCGCTCTTTGCGTTTCTGAGCTCATCATTCTGGCTGGATTTGTCATTCTCGAGCTCCATTAACTGAGAAGAAGCAGAGCGGATATCAGCTACTCCGACCTGACCTGTCTGACACCCTGTTCATCTCCGACCTGACCTGTCTGACACCCTGTTCAACTCCGATCTGACCTGTCTGACACCCTGTTCAACTCCGTACTAAGCTGTCTAAAACCCTGTTCAACAGTGATAGAGAGACACTGAGTGACAAGAGGATTAGCTGTGAGAGAACCCAGCGAGAGTGAAGGATTCTCAGAGTCTGAGTAAACACAATTGATTGACTGCAATGTCCTGAGGTTGTGAAAGGCGCTACAGAAATTCATTCCTTCTTGTTGAGAGGCAGTGGAGAGCAGGAGATTCTTCTCCAGTTTTACCTGGCCGGGACTGAGATTGTGTGTTGGTCACTCTATATACCAGTAGTGGTAATTTACCAAAATTCACTGGACTCGGGTGATTCCCGCAGATTGGGAAATTGGCAAATGTGACGCCGCTGTTTAAAAAAGGAGGTAGACAAAAGGCGGGTAATCACAAGGAGTTGGTTTGCAGGTGCAGCAGGTAATTAAGGCAGCAAATGGAATTTTGTCCTTCATTGCGAGAGGGATGGAGTTTAAAAACAGCGAGGTTATGTTGCAGCTGTATAAGGTGCTGGTGAGGCCACACCTGGAGTACTGTGTACAGTTTTGGTCACCTTCCTTGAGAAAGGATATACTGGCACTGGAGGGGGTGCAGAAGAGATTCACTAGGTTGATTCCGGAGTTGAGAGGGTTGGCTTATGAGGAGAGACTGAGTAGACTGGGGCTATACTCATTGGAATTCAGAAGAATGAGGGGATATCTTATAGAAACACATAAGATTATGAAGGGAATAGATAAGATAGAAGCAGGGAAGTTGTTTCCACTGGCGGGTGAAACTAGAACTAGGGGGCATGGCCTCAAAATAAGGGGAAGCAGATTTAGGACTGAGTTGAGGAGGAACTTCTTCACACAAAGGGTTGTGAATCTGTGGAATTCCCTGCCCAGTGAAGCAGTTGAGGCTACCTCATTGAATGTTTTTAAGGCAAGGATAGATACATTTTTGAACAGTAAAGTAATTAAGGGTTCTGGTGAGCAGGCGGGTAAGTGGAGCCGAGTCCACAAAAAGTTCAGCCATGATCTTATTGAATGGCGGAGCAGGCTTGAGGGGCCAGATGGCCTACTCCTGCTCCTAGTTCATATATTCTTACATTCTTATACCTTATTCTGATACCAAGTCTCTGCTTCAGCCTTGTTCCGGGCAGCAACCTCAGCGTGCTGCTTTTTTATATCATCAATCATTTGTTTCATGTCCAGTCGCCGGCCATTGTTGACTTTCAGAGTAACGGCAGTGCTCTGAATCTGTGACTGAAGCTCCTGGATTTCCTGTAACCGCACATCACACATAGCCCGTCAGATTCACAGCAGTTAATTTTACACTGTTACCCGACTGGGAGACCAAAGCTACCTCTACACTCTCCCCATCAAATACTCCCAGGACAGGTACAGCACGGGGTTAGATACAGAGTAAAGCTCCCTCTACACTGTCCCCATCAAACACTCCCAGGACAGGTACAGCACGGGGTTAGATACACAGTAAAGCTCCCTCTACACTCTCCCCATCAAATACTCCCAGGACAGGTACAGCCCGGGGTTAGATACAGAGTAAAGCTCCCTCTACATTGTCCCCTATCAAACAGTCTTAGGACAGGTACAGCATGGGGTTAGACACACAGTAAAGCTCCCTCTACACTCTCCCCATCAAACACTCCCAGGACAGGTAAAGCACAGGGTTAGATACAGAGTAAAGCTCCCTCTACACTGTCCCCATCAAACACTCCCAGGACAGGTAAAGCACGGGGTTAGATACAGAGTAATGCTCGCTCTACACTGTCCCCATCAAACATTCGCAGGACAGATACAGCATGGGGTTAGATATCTGTTTCCATGGCCCTTTCAGGCAGTGCACTCCTGATCTCAACAACTCTGTAAAAACATTCTCCATATCTGGTTGGGTGAGAGGGATTGCCTCAGTGTGTGCGCCCGCACAGACGAGCAGATTAAATGTGTGATGAAGGTACCTCTGCGTAAAGAAGTTTCAGGAACTCGATGAGATTGGTCAGGTATTCCAGCTTTGATTCCAGTTCCACCTTTTGGAAATAGGCATCATCCACTTCCTGGTAAAATCATTTGGGACCAAAAAAACATCAGAGACTTTAGCTGAAGCATTGTTTTGAACTTGAATCTGATATCAGGATGTCTGAACTCTGCACAGGTCATTCAGTTACTTGGGCCTCTCCCGCTGTCTGAATATAAATCATAAGCTGCCTCCCTTCAGCACTGCACCCAGAACCCACCCAGACACCACCTCTATCCACCCAGGACCCCACCTATACCATCCAGAACCCACCCGTATCCTGCCAGAACCCACCCGTATCCTGCCAGAACCCACCCATCTGAATCAATCCAGACCCCAGTCCTCTTGTGTATCTAGATTCAAAGCCACTCTTCTTGAAATTTCTTTTCTAATTGTCGCGATGACCATCGCTGTCTTTCAAATATTTAATCTGGGCTCCAGCTGTTACCGCACTGTCTAACCAGCCAGACTGCTGTGGCCTCACCCCTCAGTGTGCGCAATCTGCTACATGAAATCAAAGGGCATCTTTTACTGGCCCCCCAACGGCAGTGCCGCTGTCAAATCCCCCACTCCCAACATCTGGGATTCACCACTGCCCGGAAACTCACCAGGATCCACCGCATAAGTACTGCGGTCACAGGAGCAGATCCGAGCCTGGGAACTCTGCAGAGACTGGTTTATCATCCGAGTCTCCAAACCTCTTCACCAGCGACACAGGTCAGGAGGGTGATATCCACTTGCCTGGATAGGAGCAGCTCCAATAACACTTGGGAAGCTCACACCATCCAGGACAAAGCGGCTCCCCTTGATTATCACCCAATCCACCACCTTAAACACTCACTCCCTCCACCACTGAAACAGTGCGGCTGTGTGTGCCATCTACAAGATACACCCTAGTAACTCAAGGTTTCTTAGGCAGCACCTTCCAAACCTGCAACATCTATCCAGAAGGATAAGAGCAGCAGATACCTGGAACTCCACCACCTGGAGGTTCCCCTCCAAGTCACTCACCATCCTGACTTGGAAAATATATCACCGTTCCTTCACTGTCGCTGGGTCAAAATCCTGGAACTCCCTCCCTAACAGCACTGTGGGTGTACCTACACCAGATGGCCTGCAGCAGTTCATGGAGGCAGCTCACCACCACCTTCTCAAGGGGCAATTAGGGATGGGCAATAATGCTGACCTTGCTGTGACATCCACATCCAAAGAATGAATTACAAAATATTGATCAGATGTAATAGTTTCCTCGGAGTTGAGTCTGTGCTTTGGTTCTGATTTTGCTGCGAGTGTAAACGGTGACGTGGGCACAAAGTCTCACCAGGGTCAGAATGGAGACCCTCACCAGTGAGATCTCGGATTTGGATTTTCCCTGCCCCTCGCCCGTGAAGTACCAGGTTTCCTGCCCAGAAAGGTCATGAACCTCATTTCAATACATTTACATATTAACAGC
>NW_027594876.1:0-11123 GCF_964213995.1 Mustelus asterias | reverse complement strand
GGGACTTCGGTCCGGTCCGACCGGCCCGGGACTTCGGTCCGGCTCGACCGGCCCGGGACTTCTGTCTGGCCCGACCGGCCCGGGACTTCGGTCCGGCCCGACCGGCCCGGGACTTCGGTCCGGTCCGACCGGCCCGGGACTTCGGTCCGGTCCGACCGGCCCGGGACTTCGGTCCGGTCCGACCGGCCCGGGACTTCGGTCCGGTCCGACCGGCCCGGGACTTCGGTCAGGTACGACCGGCCCTGGACTTCGGTCCGGTCCGACCGGCCCAGGACTTCGTTCCAGAGCGGATGGCCCGGGACGACTGTCCGGTCCAACCGGCCTCTGACTTCGGATGGATTCGACCGGCCCAGGACTTCGGTCCCGTCCGACCGGACCGGGACTTCGGTCCGGTCCGACCGGCCCGGGACTTCGGTCCGGTCCGACCGGCCCGGGACTTCGGTCCGGCCCGACCGGCCCGGGACTTCGGTCCGGCCCGACCGGCCCTGGACTTCGGTCCAGTCCAAAGGCCCGGGACTTCGGTCCGGTCCGACCGGCCCGGGACTTCGGTCCGGTCCGACCGGCCCGGGACTTCGGTCCGGTCCGACCGGCCCGGGATTTCGGTCCGGTCCGACCGGCCCGGGGCTTCGGTCCGGTCCGACCGGCCCGGGGCTTCGGTCCGGTCCGACCGGCCCGGGACTTCGGTCCGGTCCGACCGGCCCGGGACTTCGGTCCGGTCCGACCGGCCCGGGACTTCGGTCCGGTCCGACCGGCCCGGGACTTCGGTCCGGTCCGACCGGCCCGGGACTTCGGTCCGGTCCGACCGGCCCGGGACTTCGGTCCGGTCCGACCGGCCCGGGACTTCGGTCCGGTCCGACCGGCCCGGGACTTCGGTCCGGTCCGACCGGCCCGGGACTTCGGTCCGGTCCGACCGGCCCGGGACTTCGGTCCGGTCCGACCGGCCCGGGACTTCGGTCCGGTCCGACCGGCCCGGGACTTCGGTCCGGTCCGACCGGCCCGGGACTTCGGTCCGGTCCGACCGGCCCGGGACTTCGGTCCGGTCCGACCGGCCCGGGACTTCGGTCCGGTCCGACCGGCCCGGGACTTCGGTCCGGGCCGACCGGCCCGGGATTTCGGTCCGGTCCGACCGGCCCGGGACTTCGGTCAGGTACGACCGGCCCTGGACTTCGGTCCGGTCCGACCGGCCCAGGACTTCGTTCCAGAGCGGATGGCCCGGGACGACTGTCCGGTCCAACCGGCCTCTGACTTCGGATGGATTCGACCGGCCCAGGGCTTCGGTCCCGTCCGACCGGACCGGGACTTCGGTCCGGTCCGACCGGCCCGGGACTTCGGTCCGGTCCGACCGGCCCGGGACTTCGGTCCGGTCCGACCGGCCCGGGACTTCGGTCCGGTCCGACCGGCCCGGGACTTCGGTCCGGTCCGACCGGCCCGGGACTTCGGTCCGGTCCGACCGGCCCGGGACTTCGGTCCGGTCCGACCGGCCCGGGACTTCGGTCCGGTCCGACCGGCCTGGGGACTTCGGTCCGGCCCGACCCGCCCGGGACTTCGGTCCGGTCTGACCGGCCCGGGACTTCGGTCCGGCCCGGGACTTCGGTCCGGTCCGACCGGCCCGGGACTTCGGTCCGGTCCGACCGGCCCGGGACTTCGGTCCGGTCCGACCGGCCCGGGACTTCGGTCCGGTCCGACCGGCCCGGGACTTCGGTCCGGTCCGACCGGCCCTGGACTTCGGTCCGGCCCGACCCGCCCGGGAGTTCGGTCCGGTCCGACCGGCCCGGGACTTCGGTCCGGTCCGACCGGCCCGGGACTTCGGTCCGGTCCGACCGGCCCTGGACTTCGGTCCGGTCCGACCGGCCCGGGACTTCGGTCCGGTCCGACCGGCCCGGGACTTCGGTCCGGTCCGACCGGCCCGGGACTTTGGTCCGGTCCGACCGGCCCGCGACTTCGGTCCGGTCCGACCGGCCCGGGACTTCGGTCCGGTCCGACCGGCCCGGGACTTCGGTCCGGTCCGACCGGCCCGGGACTTCGATCCGGTCCGACCGGCCCGCGACTTCGGTCCGGCCCGACCGGCCCAGGACTTCGGTCCGGCCCGACCGGCCCGGGACATCGGTCCGGCCCGACCGGCCCGGGACTTCGGTCCGGTCCGACCGGCCCGGGACTTCGGTCCGGTCCGACCGGCCCGGGACTTCGGTCCGGTCCGACCGGCCCGGGACTTCGGTCCGGTCCGACCGGCCCGGGACCTCGGTCAGGTACGACCGGCCCTGGACTGCGGTCCGGTCCGACCGGCCCAGGACTTCGTTCCAGAGCGGACGGCCCGGGACGACTGTCCGGTCCAACCGGCCTCTGACTTCGGATGGGTTCGACCGGCCCAGGACTTCGGTCCCGTCCGACCGGACCGGGACTTCGGTCCGGTCCGACCGGCCCGGGACTTCGGTCCGGTCCGACCGGCCCGGGACTTCGGTCCGGTCCGACCGGCCCAGGACTTCGTTCCAGAGCGGACGGCCCGGGAAGACTGTCCGGTCCAACCGGCCTCTGACTTCGGATGGGTTCGACCGGCCCAGGACTTCGGTCCCGTCCGACCGGCCCGGGACTTCGGTCCGGTCCGACCGGCCCGGGACTTCGGTCCGGTCCGACCGGCCCGGGGCTTCGGTCCGGTCCGACCGGCCCGGGGCTTCGGTCCGGTCCGACCGGCCCGGGACTTCGGTCCGGTCCGACCGGAACGGGACTTCGGTCCGGTCCGACCGGCCCGCGACTTCGGTCCGGCCCGACCGGCCCGGGACTTCGGTCCGGCCCGACCGGCCCGGGACTTCGGTCCGGCCCGACCGGCCCGGGACTTCGGTCCGGCCCGACCGGCCCGGGACTTCGGTCCGGCCCGACCGGCCCGCGACTTCGGTGCGGCCCGACCGGCCCGCGACTTCGGTGCGGCCCGACCGGCCCGGGACTTCGGTCCGGTCCGACCGGCCCGGGACTTCGGTCCGGTCCGACCGGCCCGGGACTTCGGTCCGGTCCGACCGGCCCGGGACTTCGGTCCGGTCCGACCGGCCCGGGACTTCGGTCCGGTCCGACCGGCCCGGGACTTCGGTCCGGTCCGACCGGCCCGGGACTTCGGTCCGGTCCGACCGGCCCGCGACTTCGGTCCGGCCCGACCCCCCAGGACTTCGGTCCGGCCCGACCGGCCCGGGACATCGGTCCGGACCGACCGGCCCGGGACTTCGGTCCGGTCCGACCGGCCCGGGACTTCGGTCCGGTCCGACCGGCCCGGGACTTCGGTCCGGTACGACCGGCCCTGGACTTCGGTCCGGTCCGACCGGCCCAGGACTTCGTTCCAGAGCGGACGGCCCGGGACGACAGTCCGGTCCAACCGGCCTCTGACTTCGGATGGGTTCGACCGGCCCAGGACTTCGGTCCCGTCCGACCGGCCCGCGACTTCGGTCCGGCCCGACCGGCCCGGGACTTCGGTCCGGCCCGACCGGCCCGGGACTTCGGTCCGGTCCGACCGGCCCGGGACTTCGGTCCGGTCCGACCGGCCCGGGACTTCGGTCCGGTCCGACCGGCCCGGGACTTCGGTCCGGTCCGACCGGCCCGGGACTTCGGTCCGGTCCGACCGGCCCGGGACTTCGGTCCGGTCCGACCGGCCCGGGACTTCGGTCAGGTACGACCGGCCCTGGACTTCGGTCCGGTCCGACCGGCCCAGGACTTCGTTCCAGAGCGGACGGCCCGGGACGACTGTCCGGTCCAACCGGCCTCTGACTTCGGATGGGTTCGACCGGCCCAGGACTTGGGTCCCGTCCGACCGGACCGGGACTTCGGTCCGGCCCGACCCCCCAGGACTTCGGTCCGGCCCGACCGGCCCGGGACATCGGTCCGGCCCGACCGGCCCGGGACTTCGGTCCGGTCCGACCGGCCCGGGACTTCGGTCCGGTCCGACCGGCCCGGGACTTCGGTCCGGTACGACCGGCCCTGGACTTCGGTCCGGTCCGACCGGCCCAGGACTTCGTTCCAGAGCGGACGGCCCGGGACGACAGTCCGGTCCAACCGGCCTCTGACTTCGGATGGGTTCGACCGGCCCAGGACTTCGGTCCCGTCCGACCGGCCCGCGACTTCGGTCCGGCCCGACCGGCCCGGGACTTCGGTCCGGCCCGACCGGCCCGGGACTTCGGTCCGGTCCGACCGGCCCGGGACTTCGGTCCGGTCCGACCGGCCCGGGACTTCGGTCCGGTCCGACCGGCCCGGGACTTCGGTCCGGTCCGACCGGCCCGGGACTTCGGTCCGGTCCGACCGGCCCGGGACTTCGGTCCGGTCCGACCGGCCCGGGACTTCGGTCAGGTACGACCGGCCCTGGACTTCGGTCCGGTCCGACCGGCCCAGGACTTCGTTCCAGAGCGGACGGCCCGGGACGACTGTCCGGTCCAACCGGCCTCTGACTTCGGATGGGTTCGACCGGCCCAGGACTTGGGTCCCGTCCGACCGGACCGGGACTTCGGTCCGGTCCGACCGGCCCGGGACTTCGGTCCGGTCCGACCGGCCCAGGACTTGTTCCAGAGCGGACGGCCCGGGACGACTGTCCGGTCCAACCGGCCTCTGACTTCGAATGGGTTCGACCGGCCCAGGACTTCGGTCCCGTCCGACCGGACCGGGACTTCGGTCCGGTCCGACCGGCCCGGGACTTCGGTCCGGTCCGACCGGCCCAGGTCTTCGTTCCAGAGCGGACGGCCCGGGACGACTGTCCGGTCCAACCGGCCTCTGACTTCGGATGGGTTCGACCGGCCCAGGACTTCGGATGAGTTCGACCGGCCCAGGACTTCGGTCCCGTCCGACCGGACCGGGACTTCGGTCCGGTCCGACCGGCCCGGGACTTCGGTCCGGTCCGACCGGCCCGGGACTTCGGTCCGGTCCGACCGGCCCGGGACTTCGGTCCGGTCCGACCGGCCCGGGACTTCGGTCCGGCCCGACCGGCCCGGGACTTCGGTCCGGCCCGACCGGCCCGGGACTTCGGTCCGGTCCGACCGGCCCGGGACTTCGGTCCGGTCCGACCGGCCCGGGACTTCGGTCCGGTCCGACCGGCCCGGGACTTCGGTCCGGTCCGACCGGCCCGGGACTTCGGTCCGGTCCGACCGGCCCGCGACTTCGGTCCGGCCCGACCGGCCCAGGACTTCGGTCCGGCCCGACCGGCCCGGGACATCGGTCCGGCCCGACCGGCCCGGGACTTCGGTCCGGTCCGACCGGCCCGGGACTTCGGTCCGGTCCGACCGGCCCGGGACTTCGGTCCGGTCCGACCGGCCCGGGACTTTGGTCCGGTCCGACCGGCCCGGGACTTCGGTCCGGTCCGACCGGCCCGGGACCTCGGTCAGGTACGACCGGCCCTGGACTTCGGTCCGGTCCGACCGGCCCAGCACTTCGTTCCAGAGCGGACGGCCCGGGACGACAGTCCGGTCCAACCGGCCTCTGACTTCGGATAGGTTCGACCGGCCCAGGACTTCGGTCCCGTCCGACCGGACCGGGACTTCGGTCCGGTCCGACCGGCCCGGGACTTCGGTCTGGTCCGACCGGCCCGGGACTTCGGTCCGGTCCGACCGGCCCAGGACTTCGTTCCAGAGCGGACGGCCCGGGACGACTGTCCGGTCCAACCGGCCTCTGACTTCGGATGGGTTCGACCGGCCCAGGACTTCGGTCCCGTCCGACCGGCCCTGGACTTCGGTCCGGTCCGACCGGCCCGGGACTTCGGTCCGGTCCGACCGGCCCGGGACTTCGGTCCGGTCCGACCGGCCCGGGGCTTCGGTCCGGTCCGACCGGCCCGGGACTTCGGTCCGGTCCGACCGGCCCGGGACTTCGGTCCGGTCCGACCGGCCCGGGACTTCGGTCCGGTCCGACCGGCCCGGGACTTCGGTCCGGTCCGACCGGCCCGCGACTTCGGTCCGGCCCGACCGGCCCGGGACTTCGGTCCGGCCCGACCGGCCCGGGACTTCGGTCCGGTCCGACCGGCCCGGGACTTCGGTCCGGTCCGACCGGCCCGGGACTTCGGTCCGGTCCGACCGGCCCGGGACTTCGGTCCGGTCCGACCGGCCCGGGACTTCGGTCCGGTCCGACCGGCCCGGGACTTCGGTCCGGTCCGACCGTCCCGGGACTTCGGTCAGGTACGACCGGCCCTGGACTTCGGTCCGGTCCGACCGGCCCAGGACTTCGTTCCAGAGCGGACGGCCCGGGACGACTGTCCGGTCCAACCGGCCTCTGACTTCGGATGGGTTCGACCGGCCCAGGACTTGGGTCCCGTCCGACCGGACCGGGACTTCGGTCCGGTCCGACCGGCCCGGGACTTCGGTCCGGTCCGACCGGCCCAGGACTTGTTCCAGAGCGGACGGCCCGGGACGACTGTCCGGTCCAACCGGCCTCTGACTTCGAATGGGTTCGACCGGCCCAGGACTTCGGTCCCGTCCGACCGGACCGGGACTTCGGTCCGGTCCGACCGGCCCGGGACTTCGGTCCGGTCCGACCGGCCCAGGTCTTCGTTCCAGAGCGGACGGCCCGGGACGACTGTCCGGTCCAACCGGCCTCTGACTTCGGATGGGTTCGACCGGCCCAGGACTTCGGATGGGTTCGACCGGCCCAGGACTTCGGTCCCGTCCGACCGGACCGGGACTTCGGTCCGGTCCGACCGGCCCGGGACTTCGGTCCGGCCCGACCGGCCCGGGACTTCGGTCCGGCCCGACCGGCCCGTGACTTCGGTCCGGCCCGACCGGCCCGGGACTTCGGTCCGGCCCGACCCGCCCGGGACTTCGGTCCGGTCCGACCGGCCAGGGACTTCGGTCCGGTCCGACCGGCCCGGGACTTCGGTTCGGTCCGGTCCGACCGGCCCGGGACTTCGGTCCGGTCCGACCGGCCCGGGACTTCGGTCCGCTCCGACCGGCCCGGGACTTCGGTCCGGTCCTACCGGCCCGGGACTTCGGTCCGGTCCGACCGGCCCGGGACTTCGGTCCGGTCCGACCGGCCCGGGACTTCGGTCCGGTCCGACCGGCCCGGGACTTCGGTCCGGCTCGACCGGCCCGGGACTTCTGTCTGGCCCGACCGGCCCGGGACTTCGGTCCGGCCCGACCGGCCCGGGACTTCGGTCCGGTCCGACCGGCCCGGGACTTCGGTCCGGTCCGACCGGCCCGGGACTTCGGTCCGGTCCGACCGGCCCGGGACTTCGGTCCGGTCCGACCGGCCCGGGACTTCGGTCAGGTACGACCGGCCCTGGACTTCGGTCCGGTCCGACCGGCCCAGGACTTCGTTCCAGAGCGGATGGCCCGGGACGACTGTCCGGTCCAACCGGCCTCTGACTTCGGATGGATTCGACCGGCCCAGGACTTCGGTCCCGTCCGACCGGACCGGGACTTCGGTCCGGTCCGACCGGCCCGGGACTTCGGTCCGGTCCGACCGGCCCGGGACTTCGGTCCGGCCCGACCGGCCCGGGACTTTGGTCCGGCCCGACCGGCCCTGGACTTCGGTCCAGTCCAAAGGCCCGGGACTTCGGTCCGGTCCGACCGGCCCGGGACTTCGGTCCGGTCCGACCGGCCCGGGACTTCGGTCCGGTCCGACCGGCCCGGGATTTCGGTCCGGTCCGACCGGCCCGGGGCTTCGGTCCGGTCCGACCGGCCCGGGGCTTCGGTCCGGTCCGACCGGCCCGGGACTTCGGTCCGGTCCGACCGGCCCGGGACTTCGGTCCGGTCCGACCGGCCCGGGACTTCGGTCCGGTCCGACCGGCCCGGGACTTCGGTCCGGTCCGACCGGCCCGGGACTTCGGTCCGGTCCGACCGGCCCGGGACTTCGGTCCGGTCCGACCGGCCCGGGACTTCGGTCCGGTCCGACCGGCCCGGGACTTCGGTCCGGTCCGACCGGCCCGGGACTTCGGTCCGGTCCGACCGGCCCGGGACTTCGGTCCGGTCCGACCGGCCCGGGACTTCGGTCCGGTCCGACCGGCCCGGGACTTCGGTCCGGTCCGACCGGCCCGGGACTTCGGTCCGGTCCGACCGGCCCGGGACTTCGGTCCGGTCCGACCGGCCCGGGATTTCGGTCCGGTCCGACCGGCCCGGGACTTCGGTCAGGTACGACCGGCCCTGGACTTCGGTCCGGTCCGACCGGCCCAGGACTTCGTTCCAGAGCGGATGGCCCGGGACGACTGTCCGGTCCAACCGGCCTCTGACTTCGGATGGATTCGACCGGCCCAGGACTTCGGTCCCGTCCGACCGGACCGGGACTTCGGTCCGGTCCGACCGGCCCGGGACTTCGGTCCGGTCCGACCGGCCCGGGACTTCGGTCCGGTCCGACCGGCCCGGGACTTCGGTCCGGTCCGACCGGCCCGGGACTTCGGTCCGGTCCGACCGGCCCGGGACTTCGGTCCGGTCCGACCGGCCCGGGACTTCGGTCCGGTCCGACCGGCCTGGGGACTTCGGTCCGGCCCGACCCGCCCGGGACTTCGGTCCGGTCTGACCGGCCCGGGACTTCGGTCCGGCCCGGGACTTCGGTCCGGTCCGACCGGCCCGGGACTTCGGTCCGGTCCGACCGGCCCGGGACTTCGGTCCGGTCCGACCGGCCCGGGACTTCGGTCCGGTCCGACCGGCCCGGGACTTCGGTCCGGTCCGACCGGCCCTGGACTTCGGTCCGGCCCGACCCGCCCGGGAGTTCGGTCCGGTCCGACCGGCCCGGGACTTCGGTCCGGTCCGACCGGCCCGGGACTTCGGTCCGGTCCGACCGGCCCTGGACTTCGGTCCGGTCCGACCGGCCCGGGACTTCGGTCCGGTCCGACCGGCCCGGGACTTCGGTCCGGTCCGACCGGCCCGGGACTTTGGTCCGGTCCGACCGGCCCGCGACTTCGGTCCGGTCCGACCGGCCCGGGACTTCGGTCCGGTCCGACCGGCCCGGGACTTCGGTCCGGTCCGACCGGCCCGGGACTTCGATCCGGTCCGACCGGCCCGCGACTTCGGTCCGGCCCGACCGGCCCAGGACTTCGGTCCGGCCCGACCGGCCCGGGACATCGGTCCGGCCCGACCGGCCCGGGACTTCGGTCCGGTCCGACCGGCCCGGGACTTCGGTCCGGTCCGACCGGCCCGGGACTTCGGTCCGGTCCGACCGGCCCGGGACTTCGGTCCGGTCCGACCGGCCCGGGACCTCGGTCAGGTACGACCGGCCCTGGACTGCGGTCCGGTCCGACCGGCCCAGGACTTCGTTCCAGAGCGGACGGCCCGGGACGACTGTCCGGTCCAACCGGCCTCTGACTTCGGTCCGGTCCGACCGGCCCGGGACTTCGGTCCGGCCCGACCCGCCCGGGAGTTCGGTCCGGTCCGACCGGCCCGGGACTTCGGTCCGGTCCGACCGGCCCTGGACTTCGGTCCGGTCCGACCGGCCCGGGACTTCGGTCCGGCCCGACCCGCCCGGGAGTTCGGTCCGGTCCGACCGGCCCGGGACTTCGGTCCGGTCCGACCGGCCCTGGACTTCGGTCCGGTCCGACCGGCCCTGGACTTCGGTCCGGAACGACCGGCCCGGGATTTCGGTCCGGTCCGACCGGCCCGGGGCTTCGGTCCGGTCCGACCGGCCCGGGGCTTCGGTCCGGTCCGACCGGCCCGGGACTTCGGTCCGGTCCGACCGGCCCGGGACTTCGGTCCGGCCCGACCGGCCCGGGACTTCGGTCCGGCCCGACCGGCCCGGGACTTCGGTCCGGCCCGACCGGCCCGGGACTTCGGTCCGGCCCGACCGGCCCGCGACTTCGGTCCGGTACGACCGGCCCTGGACTTCGGTCCGGTCCGACCGGCCCAGGACTTCGTTCCAGAGCGGACGGCCCGGGACGACAGTCCGGTCCAACCGGCCTCTGACTTCGGATGGGTTCGACCGGCCCAGGACTTCGGTCCCGTCCGACTGGACCGGGACTTCGGTCCGGTCCGACCGGCCCAGGACTTCGGTCCGGTCCGACCGGCCCGGGACTTCGGTCCGGTCCGACCGGCCCAGGACTTCGTTCCAGAGCGGACGGCGCGGGACGACTGTCCGGTCCAACCGGCCTCTGACTTCGGATGGGTTCGACCAGCCCAGGACTTCGGTCCCGTCCGACCGGCCCGGGACTTCGGTCCGGTCCGACCGGCCCGGGACTTCGGTCCGGTCCGACCGGCCCGGGGCTTCGGTCCGGTCCGACCGGCCCGGGACTTCGGTCCGGTCCGACCGGCCCGGGACTTCGGTCCGGTCCGACCGGCCCGGGACTTCGGTCCGGCCCGACCGGCCCGGGACTTCGGTCCGGTCCGACCGGCCCGGGACTTCGGTCCGGTCCGACCGGCCCGGGACTTCGGTCCGGTCCGACCGGCCCGGGACTTCGGTCCGGTCCGACCGGCCCGGGACTTCGGTCAGGTACGACCGGCCCTGGACTTCGGTCCGGTCCGACCGGCCCAGGACTTCGTTCCAGAGCGGACGGCCCGGGACGACTGTCCGGTCCAACCGGCCTCTGACTTCGGATGGGTTCGACCGGCCCAGGACTTGGGTCCCGTCCGACCGGACCGGGACTTCGGTCCGGTCCGACCGGCCCGGGACTTCGGTCCGGTCCGACCGGCCCAGGACTTGTTCCAGAGCGGACGGCCCGGGACGACTGTCCGGTCCAACCGGCCTCTGACTTCGAATGGGTTCGACCGGCCCAGGACTTCGGTCCCGTCCGACCGGACCGGGACTTCGGTCCGGTCCGACCGGCCCGGGACTTCGGTCCGGTCCGACCGGCCCAGGTCTTCGTTCCAGAGCGGACGGCCCGGGACGACTGTCCGGTCCAACCGGCCTCTGACTTCGGATGGGTTCGACCGGCCCAGGACTTCGGTCCGGTCCGACCGGACCGGGACTTCGGTCCGGTCCGACCGGCCCGGGACTTCGGTCCGGTCCGACCGGCCCGGGACTTCGGTCCGGCCCGACCGGCCCGGGACTTCGGTCCGGCCCGACCGGCCCGGGACTTCGGTCCGGCCCGACCGGCCCGGGACTTCGGTCCGGCCCGACCGGCCCGGAATTTCGGTCCGGCCCGACCGGCCCGGGACTTCGGTCCGGTCCGACCGGCCCGCGACTTCGGTCCGGTCCGACGGGCCCGGGACTTCGGTCCGGTCCGACGGGCCCGGGACTTCGGTCCGGTC
>NW_027594875.1:0-11215 GCF_964213995.1 Mustelus asterias | reverse complement strand
AACCACATTGCTGTGGCTCTGGTAGGCCAGACCGGGTAAGGACAGCAGATTTCCTTCCCTACAGGACATTAGTGAACCAGATGGGTCTTTTTTGACAATCGACAATGGTTTCATGGTCATCAGTAGATTCTTAATTCCAGATATTTTTTATTGAATTCAAATTCCACCATCTGCCGTGGTGGGATTCGAATCCAGGTCCCCGGAACATTAGCTGAGTTTCTGGACTAATAATCTAGCGATAATACCACTGGGCCATCACCTCCCCTGAACCCCAGGGTCCCTCTGTTCTTGCTCATTCTTTAGAACTGAACCTATATTGTCTTTCCCAGAATGCATTACCTCATCATTCACGTGATTAGATTCCATGGTTTGATTGGGTATCCGAGACAACAGGCCCTCGACCAATGAGAGAAGGGGATACTCAGGCTGGGATTTTCTTTTATTGAATTTAAGTTCGACCCTCTGCCGTGGCGGGATTCGAACCCGGGTCCCCACAACATTAGCTGTTGCTGTTGGTCTGGAGTTGCATGTAGGCCAGACCAAGTGGGTTTTTCATGACAGTCGATGATGGTTTCATGGTCATCATTAGACTTTTAATTCCAGATTTTAAAAAAAATTGAATTCAGATTTCACTATCTGCCGTGGTGGGATTCGAACTCGGGTCCCCAGAGCATTACCCTGGATCTCTGAACTACGAGTCCAGCAACAATACCACGATGCCACCTGATTATCCCTCCTTGAGCCTCCTCCCATTTTTTTTCCATCTAAATCTACCATCAAGGTTGAGGGTTGAGGGCCTATTTTCCCGTTCCACCCACCATGGGAATCATAGCCGGGGCGGGGGGGGGGGGGTCAGAGCATATTTTTCTAGGCCCTTGTTTCCATGGGGATGACTGTTCCCCGTGCACAGAGGCCTGGGAATGGTGGGAGGATAAAGGATGGAGGTCCAACCCTTTCCGTGGGCCTCTGTCTCGCTGGTGCTCTGGACGTTCCACCCTTAGGGAATGTTGGGCTTACACTGGGGCAACCAATGGGGTGGGGTGGCTGGGGGGGGGGGGGGTGGGGGCAGGTCATTCCCAGCCTGAGTATCCCCTTCTCTCATTGGTTGAGGGCCTGTTGTCTCGGATACCCAATCAAACCATGGAATCTAATCACGTGAATGATGAGGTAAGGCATTCTGGGAAAGACAATATAGACTTGATGGTTCAGAATGAGCAATGGAAAGGTCTGTTGTCCTTGGGTGGGATTTTCCGGTTTCGGGGCGAGCGTGGCTGGAAAATTCCGTCCCTGGTCTTTACCTCTGACCTTGAAGAGAGGTTGGGGCGAACGTGACTGGTTCTAAATTCACTCGAGGGTTGACCTCCTGTCGGGCTGGAGAGGTTGGGTCTGGATGTGGTTGAAATTGGGAAGCGGGAATGTTAAGCACAAACACGGCTCTCGTTTGCAGATGATTTCCCTCCATCTTTTCTTGTCTTTTAGTCTTCCACCACGAAACCGCCACTGAGGCCACTCGAGGCCAAACGGAAGGAGATCTCCCTACTTGACCTGGATGACTGTGAGTCTAATACATTCAGTAAATCTGAGATTTGTTCAAATGGGTTTAAAAATTACTCCTAGCGTGTCTGCTTTGAGCCCATTCTTCTGAAATTCTAATGACTCTTTGGATCTACAGATGATCAAGTTACCATATTTTGTTCTGATTTATTATTGTCACATGTACACAATGAATAGGACAGCATGGCGGCACAGTGGTTAGCACTGGTTCAATTCCGGCCTCTGGTCACTGTCCGTGTGGAGTCTGCACGTTCTCCCCGTGTCTGCGTGGGTTTCCTCCGGGTGCTCCGGTTTCCTCCCACAGTCCAAAGATGTGCGGGTTAGGTTGATTGGTCATGATAAATTGCTCCTTAGTGTCAGGAGGATTACATGGGGATAGGGCCTGGGTGGGATTGTTGTCGATGCAGGCTTGATGGGCCGAATGGCCTCCTCCTGCACCGACTTTTGTATCTTTTTCCCGATGGAAGAAGGTGGGAGAGAGAATGTCCGGGATGCGTGGGGTCCTTAATTATGCTGGCTGCTTTTCCGAGGCAGCGGGAAGTGTCGACAGAGTCAATGGATGGGAGGCTGGGGACCTCTGCCTGGGTGTCTTAGGCACTCGCCTGTTTCAGATTGGGAGCTCTATGATGTGTAGATGCCGTTGTCTTGGGTACCAGCCACTTAATGGGGACAATTGCAGGTTGCTCTGAAGATCCGGGGGCTTAGGGTTTGATGATTTTTAAGAGAAAACTTGAATATAGGTGGCATGGTGGCACAGTGGTTAGCACTGCTGCCTCATAGGTTCAATTCCCGGCTTGGGTCACTGTCTGTGTGGAGTTTGCACATTCTCCTCGTGTCTGCGTGGGCTTCCTCCGGGTGCTCCGGTTTCCTCCCACAGTCCAAAGATGTGCGGGTTGGGTGGATTGGCCATGCTAAATTGCCCCTTAGTGTCAGAAAGATTAACCGAGTAAATACATGGGGTTACGCGAATAGTGTGTGGGTGGGATTGTGGTCAGTGCAGACTCGATGGGCCAAATGGCCTCCTTCTGCACTGTAGGTTTTTCTATGATCCTCTAATTGACCCCAGAGAATTTGTCCTGTTATCGGCCCGGGCTTGAAGGGCCTGTTCCTGTGTTGTACTTCTTTTTGTTCTAGGTTTTGTCCTTTGTTTCACCTCAGAACGGGTAATCAGTACAGCAGACAACATTCCCGATCCTGTACTCCCAGGACAGAGCAATAATTCCGAGCGATCGTCAGACTATTTATTGAGAAGTGCTTTTGGGGATTTATTTTTAATTGGTTCTAAGGGAGCGGCCAACTCTATAAAAGGCTGTACTTTGTGCGTGTCCCTCAAGGCTGTGACGTTTCAATCACTGTTGTGAAGGATCTGAAGTTCTCTGAACTCAGTCTGATTATTGTCGCATTTTGGCCAGAACACTCTAGGGCCAATGCGAGGTGACCTCACAGAGGGGGCAATTTTCCCATCCTGCCTGCCACGGGAATCGTAGCGGGCGGGACACGGACCCTGCAAAGGTCCATTGATCTTGGGCAGGATTTTCCAGCCTTGGGTGAGTGCGGCTGGAAAATCCCACCCAGAGGATTTACAGGGGGCTTGACAGGACAGATCAGTGAGGGGCAACCGAGGCTGGTGAGTGGCCCCCCCATCTCAGTGGGCCACAAGATTGATATTGGGCTTGTTCACTAACCGTGACCCCATGAATAAAATTAAATACATTTAATACACGCCAAATATTTCATGAAAAGTTATAAAAAATGCTTAATCACAGAATCATAGAATCTACAGTGCAGAAGGAGGCCATTCAGATTATCAAGTTACCATATTTTGTTCTGATTTGTTATTGTCACATGTACACAGTGAATAGGACAGCATGGCGGCACAGTGGTTAGCACTGGTTCAATTCCGGCCTCTGGTCACTGTCCGTGTGGAGTCTGCACGTTCTCCCCGTGTCTGCGTGGGTTTCCTCCGGGTGCTCCGGTTTGCAACTCGAGTCTGCATCAACAACAATCCCACCCAGGTCCCATCCCCCTAACCCCACACATTTACCCTCCTAATCCCCCAACACTAAGGGGCAACTTAGCACGGCCAATCCACCCAACCCGCGCATCTTTGGACTGTGGGAGGAAACCGGAGCACCGGAGGAAACCCACGCAGACACGGGGAAGAACATGCAGACTTTGCAGTGACAGTCACCCGATGCTAGAATTGAAACCGGGTCCCTGGCGCTGTGAAGCAGCAGTGCCACCCCAGATGCTCGATGAGGTTAAACACTCACCCTTGCTGCCCGGATTCGGCCGTTCAGTTTTTTGAGGCACTGCTTCCCGGTTCTCCTGGTCAGTGCCCTGGCACTAAATACACTGTCACCGCCCCCCCCCCCCCCCCCAGGCTGCGTTTCCATCCCTTCCTCTGGGATGGCATCCTGCTCGGGGGAGGAGGGTGACCCGCCTTCCCTCCATCGCCTCCAGCACCCTGGCCAAATTAGTATCTGAAAAACGGGGTGCTGTCTTCCTGGGGGCCATTTCTTCCCGCATTGCCGGCCTGTCTGACCATCCTTGGGGGTTTTATGGAGATTTCCCTTGTTAGAGCAGATCAGGTGCAGGCAGTCTGGACGGGTCAGGCGCCTGTTGGAGCATCCCAGTGAGTTTAAGGCAGTTTGCCTTGTTACCATGGAGGGGAAGACAGGTCAGCGCTTGCAGGTGTACTGATGGAGGGGTGGGTAGGATTTGTGCCTCAAATCATTTATTAAAACAACTGTCATCAACTGCAAATAGTAAAAACACAAGAAATATTGACACCTTGGACACAGCTCTCGCAGTCAGTGTTGTGAGCAATCAGCACGTACCTGACTTCACTCGCCCCTGCTTTATGTTAGAATCACTTCAGTCACACCGGGAGGAAAATGAACGACATGGATGGAAATCAGTGGAATGTGGCAACCCGGCGCATGGGCAACGGTCACCAAAATGTCTGGTGGGGCCGCACTCAGAACCCAGACGGGCCGCATGTGGCCCCCAGGCCACAGGTTACCCGCCGCTGGGGTAGATGCTGAGAGGTTGATTTTCCCCCCCTTGTGGGAGAGTCTAGCACCAGAGGGCACAATCTCAGAGTAAGGGGGTCGTCCATTTTAGACAGAGATGAGGAGGAATTTCTTCTCTCGGAGGGGAGTGAATATAGAACATAGAACAGTACAGCACAGAACAGGCCCTTCGGCCCTCGATGTTGTGCCGAGCTTTGTCCGAAAGCAAGATCAAGCTATCCCACTCCCTATCATTCTGGTGTGCTCCATGTGCCTATCCAATAACCGCTTGAAAGTTCCTAAAGTGTCCGACTCCACTATCACAGCAGGCAGTCCATTCCACACCCCAACCACTCTGAGTAAAGAACCTACCTCGGACATCCCTCCTATATCTCCCACCATGAACCTTATAGTTATGCCCCCTAGTAACAGCTACATCCACCTGACAAAATAGACTCTGAACGTCCATTCTATCTATCCCCCTCATCATCTTATAAACCTCTATTAAGTCGCCTCTCATCCTCCTCTGCTCTAAAGAGAAAAGCCCTAGCTCCGTCAACCTTTCCTCATAAGACCTACCCTCCAAACCAGGCAGCATCCTGGTAAATCTCCTTTGCATTCTTTCTAGTGCTTCCACATCCTTCTTATAGTGAGGTGACCAGAACTGCACACAATATTCCAAATGTGGTCTCACCAAGGTCCTGTACAGTTGCAGCATAACCCCACGGCTCTTAAACTCCAACCCCCTGTTAATAAAAGCTAACACACTATAGGCCTTCTTCACAGCTCTATCCACTTGAGTGGCAACCTTCAGAGATCTGTGGATATGAACCCCAACATCTCTCTGTTTCTCCACATTCCTCAGAACCCTACCTTTGACCCTGTAATCCGCATTCAAATTTGTCCCACCAAAATGAATCTGTGGAATTCTTTAGCGGAGAGGGTTGTAGCGACTAGGTCATTAAGTATGTTCAAGGCTGAGGGAGACAGATTTTTAATCAGTAAGGGAATCGAGGGTTATGGGATAAGGCGGGAAAGTGGAGTTGAGGATGATTTCGGATTAGTCATGATCTCATTGAATGGTGGAGCAGATTCGATGGGCTGAATGGCCTACTTCTGCTCCTCCATCTTAGGGTGAAGCATTCAATGTTTTGTTAATGAACAAACCAGGTTCAGGAACTCGGCAAAAGGATTCCAAGAATTCTAAAACGTTTTGCTCTTTAGTTTCGGAGAATGGCGTGTGGCTACGCGACGCGTGTTCTGTAGGTCTAAAGTCAGGTCACTCTGGAATTTTCTCTTGCAGTGCTAGGCTCCTGTCAGTGTGACATTACTATTGGCTCAGACAGACAGCTCTTGTGCTGGGCTGGAGCTCTCCCCTGCACTCGCGGCTCAAGCTTGGTCTTTCAGTGATGGAGCTGTCCATGGTGCTGATCTGATTTGGTAGGGCAAAATTTGGACAGTTCTAAAAGAGCAAATGCTGGAAAATCTCAGCAGGTCTGGCAGCATCTGTCAGGAGAGAAAAGAGCCGACATTTCGAGTCCAGATGACCCTTTGTCAAAGCTAAAAGGCATCGAAAGTGGGAGATATATGATTTGCTGTACCCGACTTCGGCCCCCTTTGTTTTCATTCTATTTTATTTAATTTCTTACTGATCTCTATCTTTTATTTCTTTATTGTCTTCCTTCATTTTTCCTCCCCCCACTCTTTCCCCCTACTTTATCCCCCCTTACCTTTTCTCCCCCTTTACTTCCCCTGTCCCCTTTTTTCTAAATTTTGCCCCTCTCCCACCTATTTCCCCCTCCTCCCCTACATCTCCATCTGTCACAGTTTACCCTCTGATTTCAGCCTCTCTGCCATTTGGCCATTCACACCCTTTATTCTCTCTATGGGCTGCCATTAGTACCTCTTAGCCTTTCCCCTGGTTTCTGTGGCTATGACTCATCTTTCATTCCCTCCCCATGCAGTATAAATATCTCCCACTTTCTCTGCCTTTTAGCTTTGACAAAGGGTCATCTGAACTTCAAACGTCAGCTCCTTTCTCTCCTGACAGATGCTGCCAGACCTGCTGAGGTTTTTCAGCATTTTCTCTTTTGGTTTCAGATTCCAGCATCCGCAGTAATTTGCTTTTCTTGGACAGTTCCAAGTTATTAATTCTAGCTCACTAATGCAGCAATAATATGAACGTCTTGTTATGGATGCAGCAAGACTTGGACAACAGTCAGGTTTGGGCTGATAAGTGGCAAGGAACATTCGTGCCACACAAATGCCAGGCAATGACCAATCCCCAACACGAGAGAATCTGACCATCTCCCTCAACATTCAATGGCCTTTCCATCTCTGAATCAATCGCCATCAACAGTCCTGGGGGTTTACCATTAACCAGAAAGTGAACTCAGTGGCTACAAGAGCAGATCAGAGGCTAGGAATCCTGTGGAGAGTAACTCACCTAACTGCCCAAAGCCTGTCCACCATCTACAAGGCACAAGTCAGGAGTGTGATGGAATACTCCCCACTTGCCTGGATGGGTGCAGCTCCAACAACACTCAAGAAGTTCAAAACCATCTCGGACGAAGCAACCCCGCTTGATTGGAACCCCATCCACCACCTTTAACATTTGCTCCCTCCACTACCAACACATTGGCAGCTGTGTGTACCATCTACAAGGAGAACTGCAGCAACTCACCAAGCCTCCTTCAACAGCACCTTCCAAATTCACGATCTCTACCATCTAGAAGGACAAGAGCAGCAGGCACACGGGGAACACCACCACCTGCAAGTTCCCTCCAAGTGACTCGGAAATATATCACCATTCCTTCACTGTCGCTGGGTCAAAATCCTGGAACTCCCTCCCTAGCAGCATTGTGGGTGTACCTGTGTGGGAGTTAAAATGCCCAGATTAAATACTTCATACCTTCTCTGTAACAGCTGGTGAGAATGTTATCAGCTGCGGACCTTCAAGGGAGCCTGTCTGCTTTCAGGATAATCTTCACTTGCCTAGGCCCCATAACATTCTGCTTTTCGACCTTCCCCGGAGGGTGAGAAAGACTGGATTTTTCCATAACAAATACCAAAGGCGAGATATGGGGATATGTTTTGCAAATGAAGGATTAGCAGAAGTCAATTTTTCATCGAATGCGAAAGGACAAAAAGCCAGGATTTAATTGGTGGATATGTATGTCAATGAAAGATGTGAAAAATCTCTTGTTCCTGATTGGCTGTAATTGACCATAACTGCGGAGCTGTTTCTCTGACGGCCGAACCACTCCAGCCTTTTCAATAGAGGGAGGGGGAGTTCCCCTTGTGCAGAAGTAATTAAAGACCTTGCATTAGATGCATGGTGTCCAGGGCTATTTGTGTTAAGAGTTGACTAAGAGTGCCCAAGGTTGCTGGAACCCAATGATCTCTGACACCTACATCACGGACTGCAGCGATTCAAGAAGGCAGCTCACCACCACCTTCTCGGGGGCAATTAGGGATGGGCAATAAATGCTGGTCTAACCAGCAAGGCCCACGTCCCAGGAAATAATTTATTTTAAATGTCTTTTTCTATATATTTTTTAGAAGTAAATTCATTCTAATATTTTGACCATGTGCTTTCTTTGATTCAGTGCCTTTTTTATTGGGATCCATGGATCGATGTGGATTTTCCAACATTGATATCACTGTAGGGAGTTATCTCAGATATGTTATCCATGGTAGAGGCTTCTGGGAGTTTACAGATGCAATTAGGCCAAGTGTCAGTCACATCCCTCCTCCTAGCAGCGGACAGAATGGCCTCTCCACGTCCTCCTGTCATTCAGCCCACAGCTGGCCAGACTGTTGCTGAGTTGGGAGGAGGCCAGTCCTCCATCCTAACCTTGGGAAGGCGTGAGGGAGGGGAACAGCATCATTGGGAATGGCTTTCAAATCTGACCAAGGTGCAAAAGCACAGGTAGCGTCAGACATCCAGGCTCGAAGATCTCTGGAGAGACTGAAAGAGAAAAACATTTCTTTACTCAACTGAAAGACTTGGTGGGAATAGCGCCCGCTTGATTATCCATCTGTTAACCAGAGAATCTATATTGGACAGGTTCCTTCCCCCCCAGCCTCCCCATCCCCACCGGCCCCTGAGGGCCAGTCACAGGCTGGGAATTCTGCAGCAAGTAACTCACCTCCTAACTCCCCAAAGCCTGTCCACCATCCCTTTTTTTAAGGGTGGCACAGTGGTTAGCACTGCTGCCTCACAGCGCCAGGGACCCGGGTTCGATTCCCAGCCTGGGTCACTGTTTGTGTGGAGTTTGCACTTTCTCCCCGTGTCTGCGTGGGTTTCCTCCGGGTGCTCCGGTTTCCACCCACAGTCTGAAAGATGTGCTGGTTAGGGTGCATTGACCCAAATAGGCACCGGAATGTGGCGACATGGGGAATTTCACAGTAACTTCATTGCAGTGTCAATGTAAGCCTTACTTGTGACACTAATAAATAAATTTTACTTTTTTCATTCTTTCATGGGATATGGGCACACCAGCATTTATTTCCCATCCCTAATTACCCCTTGAGAAGGTGGTGATGAGCTGCTGCCTTGAACCGCTGCAGTCCATGTGGTGTAGGTACACCCACAGTGATGTTAGGGAGGGAATTCCAGGATTTTGACTCAGCGACAGTGAAGGAATGGCCGATATATTTCCAAGTCAAGTTGGTGAGTGACTTGGAGGAGAGTTTGCAGATGCTGGTGTTCCCATGTATCTGCTGCCCTCGTCCTTCTAGATGGTAGAGGTCATGGGTTTGGAAAGTGCTGTTGAAAGATCCTTGTTGAGTCGCTGCAGTGAATCTTGTAGATGGTACACACTGCTGCCATTGTGTGTCGGTGATGGAGCAAGTGAACATTGAAGGCAGTGGATGTGGTCCCAATCAAGCGGGGCTGCTTTGTCCTGGATGGTGTCGAGTTTCTTGAGTGTTGTTGGAGCTGCACCCATCCAGGCAAGTGGGGAGTGTTCCATCACACTTGTGCCTTGTAGATGGTGGACAGGCTCTGGGGAGTCAGGAGGTGAGTTACTCTCCATAAAATTCTCAGTCTCTAACCTGCGTATACAGCCACAGTTCAGGTTCCGGTCAACGGTAACCCTCAGGATGTTGATGGTGGGGATTCAGCCAAGGTAATGCCTTTGAATGTCGAGAGGGATGGTTAGATTCTCTCTCGTTGGGGATGGTCATTATCTGGCACTTCTGTGGTGAGAATGTTACTCGCCACTTGTCAGCCCAACCCTGAATGTTGTCCAGGTCTTGCTGCATTTGGACATGGACTGCTTTAGTATCTGAGAGTGGCCTCAGGAGGGAAGGTCATTGATGAAGCAGCTGAAGATGACCGGGCCTAGGACACTACCCGGAACCTGGGAGGAGGAGCGGGGGCATTGTTGTGATGATGACCGTGGTTGCAAACATGTGCCTGTGACAAGATTGGCACATGCCACTGTTCACCAGTTAGCTGAGGTGGCTGACTGAGTGCGTCAACATTGGAGTAGGCTGATGTTCAGTGAGATCTGCTTCTGTGAATTGTGGAAGTTTTATTGCAGAGGATCCAGAGTATAAAAGTGTTGCTACAATTGTATAAGGCATTAGTGAGACCACACTTGGAGTATTGTGTTCAGTTCTGTCGCCTTCTTTGAGAAGGATGTGGTGGCACTGGAGGCGGTTCAGAAGAGGTTCACCAGATTGATTCCAGGTTTGAAGGGCAGTCGTATGAGGAGGGGTTGAGTAGCTTGGGCTGGTACTCACTGGAGTACAGAAGGGAGGGATTTCATTGAGGGATATACAATTCTCAACGGGAGTGATAAAGTAAATGTTAACCAAATGTTCCCCCTTCTAGAACAGTCTAGGACAAGAGGTCACAGTTGTAGAGTAAGAGGGGGAAGGTTCAAGGTAGAGATAAGGAACTTCTCCACAGAGGGTTTGTGAATCTATGGAACTCACTGCCCCAGAGTGCAGGGGATGAAGAATCAATCAATGGATTCTAGAAATAGATAGAGAAATATTTGATCGAAAGTTGGATAAAGGGATATGGGGAAAAGGCAAGGAAGTGGAGTTAAGATGAGATGGAGATCAGCCCTGATCATATAGAATGGCAGAGTGGGCTCAAAGGGCTGAATGGCCCACTCTCGCTCCTAATTCCTATGTTCCCCAGCGTTAATGTTTCTCTCCCCTCCCTGTCTCTCTCTCTCTCTCCTCCGCAGTCAGCTCACCGCCAGCCTTCCAGACCAGCCCTCACCCAACACGTTGCCAAGGAGCCTCAACCTGGACCTGCAGGGACTGACGTTAACTGACGCAAGCCTCTCCTCCAGGTGAGTGAGTGTCGCGACACCTCGAGGTTCGGCGTCGGCCGAGAATGTAATTTCAAGATGCTCGCGCAAGAAGCCCTCGGGTACGTTTTATTGTTAATGCACATTTCTGTTTTTAAGGTCAGACTTCCCACAGGGGGGTGGGGGGGGGGGGTGGAGTGGGGGGGGTAGGGGGGAGTGGAGTGGGGGGGGTGGGGGGGGGAGTGGAGTGGGGGGGGTAGGGGGAGTGGAGTGGGGGGGGAGGGGGGAGTGGAGTGGGGGGGTAGGGGGTAGGGGGGGAGTGGAGTGGGGGGGGTAGGGTGGAGTGGGGGTGGGGGGGGGTAGGGTGGAGTGGGG
>NW_027594874.1:0-11228 GCF_964213995.1 Mustelus asterias | reverse complement strand
AATGTTTGAGAAGGGGATGTTAGAGTGGGGAAGGAGACGGAGGGGGGCAGCGGGGGGGGGGGGGGGGGGGGGGGGGGGGGTGGAGGGGAAGGGAGCGAGGCGGGAGTCGAAGGGGAGGTCGCTGGGAGGGTCGGAGAACGGGGCGTTGGAGTGGGGGAGGGGGGGACGGAGGGGAAGGGAGCGAGGCGGGAGTCGAGGGGGCGGGGGGTCGCTGGGAGGGTCCGAGAAGAGGGCGTTGGAGTGGGGGGAGGAGGAGGAAGGGGGGGGGGGACGGAGTGGAAGGGAGCGAGGCGGGAGTCGAGGGGGCGGGGGGGATCACTGGGACGGCTCAACAAGGGGGTGTTGGAGTGGGGAGGAGGAGGAAGGGGGGAGGGAGGGGGGGGGGAAAACAGAGGGGAAGGGCGGCCAGTCCCATTGTATCCCGGGGAATTCAAAGTGGGTTGGAGTCTCCCGACATCTCTGGGCCGATGGACTCCCGATGGGACAGTCAGAGAGCAATTGCAAGCTTCGGACGGGGTTAGTGGCCAGTTCCTGGAGTCGTATCTCCGGCTCCGCGCCTCAGGGACGGTGGTCAGGGACCCACGGAGAGGCTGCGGAGGGCGGGGGAGGGGGGGGAGGGGAGGAGGGGGGAGATGTTCGGTTAGTGACGCTAGCGAGTTGTTGCGGTCTGGGAATGGGCCGGACGTCGGGGTTGGACGGCGGAGAGGTTTACCTTGCAAACGGACATCTGGTTGGTGGTTAGGGTGCCGGTCTTGTCGGAACAGATGACGGAGGTGCAGCCCAGCGTCTCGACGGAGGGCAGGCTCCTCACGATGGCATTCTTCTTGGCCATCCTGCGGGTACCCAAGGCCAGGCAGGTGGTGATCACGGCAGGTAGACCTGGAGCCCGTAGCGAGGGGAGGACACAGTTAGACAACAGGGGAGACAGAACCACCTGAACACGAAGACCGCGTTTGTAGGTGTATCCATCGCGCAGCCCTGAGGGAGCGCCGCACTGTGGGAGGGTCAGTGCTGAGGGAGCGCCGCACTGTGGGAGGGTCGGTGCTGAGGGAGCGCCGCACTGTGGGAGGGTCGGTGCTGAGGGAGCGCCGCACTGTGGGAGGGTCGGTGCTGAGGGAGTGCCGCACTGTGGGAGGGTCAGTGCTGAGGGAGCGCCGCACTGTGGGAGGGTCAGTGCTGAGGGAGCGCCGCACTGTGGGAGGGTCGGTGCTGAGGGAGCGCCGCACTGTGGGAGGGTCAGTGCTGAGGGAGCACCGCACTGTGGGAGGGTCAGTGCTGAGGGAGCGCCGCACTGTCGGAGGGTCCGTGCTGAGGGAGCTCCGCACTGTGGGACGGTCGGTGCTGAGGGAGCGCCGCACTGTGGGAGGGTCAGTGCTGAGGGAGCGCCGCACTGTGGGAGGGTCAGTGCTGAGGGAGCGCCGCACTGTGGGAGGGTCAGTGCTGAGGGAGCGCCGCACTGTGGGAGGGTCAGTGCTGAGGGAGCGCCGCACTGTGGGAGGGTCAGTGCTGAGGGAGCGCCGCACTGTGGGAGGGTCAGTGCTGAGGGAGCGCCGCACTGTGGGAGGGTCAGTGCAGAGGGAGCGCCGCACTGTGGGAGGGTCAGTGCTGAGGGAGCACCGCACTGTGGGAGGGTCAGTGCTGAGGGAGCGCCGCACTGTGGGAGGGTCAGTGCTGAGGGAGCGCCGCGCTGTGGGAGGGTCAGTGCTGAGGGAGCGCCGCACTGTGGGAGGGTCGGTGCTGAGGGAGCGCCGCACCGTGGGAGGGTCAGTGCTGAGGGAGCGCCGCACTGTGGGAGGGTCAGTGCTGAGGGAGCGCCGCACTGTGGGAGGGTCAGTGCTGAGGGAGTGCCGCACTGTGGGAGGGACAGTGCTGAGGGAGTGCCGCACTGTGGGAGGGTCGGTGCTGAGGGAGCGCCGCACTGCGGGAGGGTCGGTGCTGAGCGAATCTGATACTATCAGAGAATCGCTACAGTGCAGAAAGAGGCCATTCAGCCCATTGAGTCAGCACCGACAACAATCCCACCCAGACCCCATCCCCGTAACCCCACATATTTACACTGCTATTCTAACCTCGGCATCCCGGGACACGAAGGGGCAATTTAGCATGGCCAATCCCCCTAACCTACACATCTTTGGACACTAAGGGACAATTTAGCATGGCCAATCCACCCAACCTACATATCTTTGGACACTAAGGGACAATTTAGCATGGCCAATCCCCCTAACCTACACATCTTTGGACACTAAGGGACAATTAAGCATGGCCAGTCCACCTAACCTGCACATCTTTGGACACTAAGGGACAATTTAGCATGGCCAATCCACCCAACCTACATATCTTTGGACACTAAGGGACAATTTAGCATGGCCAATCCCCCTAACCTACACATCTTTGGACACTAAGGGACAATTAAGCATGGCCAATCCACCTAACCTGCACATCTTTGGACACGAAGGGACAATTTAGCACGGCCAATCCACCTAACCTACTCATCTTTGGACACGAAGGGACAATTTAGCACGGCCAATCCACCTAACCTACACATCCTTGGGACACTAAGGGACAATTTAGCATGGCCAATCCACCTAATCCGCACATCTTTGGACACTAAGGGACAATTTAGCAGGGCCAATCCCCCTAACCTACACATCTTTGGACACTAAGGGACAACTTAGCATGGCCAATCCACCCTAACCTACACATCCTTGGGACACTAAGGGACAATTTAGCATGGCCAATCCACCTAATCCGCACATCTTTGGACACTAAGGGACAATTTAGCATGGCCAATCCACCTAATCCGCACATCTTTGGACACTAAGGGACAATTTAGCATGGCCAATCCACCTAACCTACACATCTTTGGACACTAAGGGACAATTTAGCACGGCCAATCCACCCTAACCTACACATCTTTGGACACTAAGGGACAATTTAGCACGGCCAATCCCCCTAACCTACACATCTTTGGACACTAAGGGACAATTTAGCATGGCCAATCCATCTAACCTGCACATCTTTGGACACGAAGGGACAATTTAGCACGGCCAATCCCCCCTAACCTACACATCTTTGGACCCTAAGGGACAATTTAGCACGGCCAATCCACCTAACCTACACATCTTTGGACACTAAGGGACAATTTAGCACGGCCAATCCACCCTAACCTACACATCTTTGGACACTAAGGGACAATTTAGCACGGCCAATCCCCCTAACCTACACATCTTTGGACACTAAGGGACAATTTAGCATGGCCAATCCATCTAACCTACACATCTTTGGACACTAAGGGACAATTTAGCACGGCCAATCCACCCTAACCTACACATCTTTGGACACTAAGGGACAATTTAGCACGGCCAATCCCCCTAACCTACACATCTTTGGACACTAAGGGACAATTTAGCATGGCCAATCCACCTAACCTACACATCTTTGGACACTAAGGGACAATTTAGCACGGCCAATCCACCCTAACCTACACATCTTTGGACACTAAGGGACAATTTAGCACGGCCAATCCCCCTAACCTACACATCTTTGGACACTAAGGGACAATTTAGCATGGCCAATCCATCTAACCTGCACATCTTTGGACACGAAGGGACAATTTAGCACGGCCAATCCCCCCTAACCTACACATCTTTGGACCCTAAGGGACAATTTAGCACGGCCAATACACCCTAACCTGCTCATCTTTCGGACTGTGGGAGGAAACCGGAGCACCCGGAGGAAACCCACGCAGACACGGGGAGACTCCGCACAGACGAGCCGGGAATCGAACCCGGGGTGTCCCTGGCGCTGTGGAGGCAGCAGCGCGAACCCCCTGTGCCACCCTATCTCGGATTTCCAGAGTTGAGGGTCTAATTTCCCGCACTGTCGGAGTTGGGGGGTCGCGGGGGGGGGGGCGGGGGGGGAAGGACGACTGGGGAAGGGCTTTGAGGGGGAAACGGTCACTCACCTTCAGGAATGGCAGCCACTGCCAGGGCCACGGCGATTTTGAAATAGTAGACAGCTCCTCTGATCCAGGAACCCCCGTGGACGGGGTCGTTGAAGTGTCCGATGTTTATCATCCACACCGCTACGCAGATCAGGGAGATCACTTTGGACAACTGCTCGCCAAATTCGTCCAGCTTCTGCTGAAGTGGTGTCTTTTCCTGTTCCGTGGCTACCATCTGGTCCCTGATCTTCCCGATCTCCGTGCCCACTCCAGTGGCCACCACCACACCCGTTGCCTTGCCAGCTGCGATGTTGGTGCCCTGGGTTGGAGAGGGAGAGGGGGCGGGTGAGAGACAGGCATTTCTTCAGCTCAGACACTCCCACAGTGCGGCGCTCCCTCAGCACCGACCCTCCCCACAGTGCGGCGCTCCCTCAGCACCGACCCTCCCACAGTGCGGCGCTCCCTCAGCACTGACCCTCCCACAGTGCGGGCGCTCTCTCAGCACCGACCCTCCCACAGTGCGGCGCTCCCTCAGCACCGACCCTCCCACAGTGCGGCACTCCCTCAGCACCGACCCTCCCACAGTGCGGCGCTCCCTCAGCACTGACCCTCCCACAGTGCGGCGCTCCCTCAGCACTGACCCTCCCCACAGTGCGGCACTCCCTCAGCACTGACCCTCCCACAGTGCGGCGCTCCCTCAGCACCGACCCTCCCACAGTGCGGCGCTCCCTCAGCACCGACCCTCCCACAGTGCGGCGCTCCCTCAGCACTGACCCTCCCACAGTGCGGCGCTCCCTCAGCACTGACCCTCCCACAGTGCGGCGCTCCCTCTGCACCGACCCTCCCACAGTGCGGCGCTCCCTCAGCACCGACCCTCCCACAGTGCGGCGCTCCCTCAGCACCGACCCTCCCACAGTGCGGCGCTCCCTCAGCACCGACCCTCCCACAGTGCGGCGCTCCCTCAGCACCGACCCTCCCACAGTGCGGCGCTCCCTCAGCACCGACCCTCCCACAGTGCGGCACTCCCTCAGCACCGACCCTCCCACAGTGCGGCGCTCCCTCAGCACTGACCCTCCCACAGTGCGGCGCTCCCTCAGCACTGACCCTCCCCACACTGCGGCGCACCCTCAGCACTGACCCTCCCACAGTGCGGCGCTCCCTCAGCACCGACCCTCCCACAGTGCGGCGCTCCCTCAGCACCGACCCTCCCACAGTGCGGTGCTCCCTCAGCACCGACCCTCCCACAGTGCGGCGCTCCCTCAGCACCGACCCTCCCCACAGTGCGGCGCTCCCTCAGCACTGACCCTCCCACAGTGCGGCGCTCCCTCAGCACCGACCCTCCCACAGTGCGGCGCTCCCTCAGCACCGACCCTCCCACAGTGCGGCGCTCCCTCAGCACTGACCCTCCCACAGTGCGGCGCTCCCTCAGCACTGACCCTCCCCACACTGCGGCGCACCCTCAGCACTGACCCTCCCACAGTGCGGCGCTCCCTCAGCACCGACCCTCCCACAGTGCGGCGCTCCCTCAGCACCGACCCTCCCACAGTGCGGCGCTCCCTCAGCACCGACCCTCCCACAGTGCGGCGCTCCCTCAGCACTGATCCTCCCACAGTGCGGCGCTCCCTCAGCACCGACCCTCCCACAGTGCGGCGCTCCCTCAGCACTGACCCTCCCACAGTGTGGCACTCCCTCAGCACTGACCCTCCCACAGTGCGGCGCTCCCTCAGCACTGACCCTCCCACAGTGCGGCGCTCCCTCAGCACTGACCCTCCCACAGTGCGGCGCTCCCTCAGCACTGACCCTCCCACAGTGCGGCGCTCCCTCAGCACCCACCCTCCCCACAGTGCGGCGCTCCCTCAGCACCGACCCTCCCCACAGTGCGGCGCTCCCTCAGCACCGACCCTCCCCACAGTGCGGCGCTCCCTCAGCACCGACCCCACAGTGCGGCGCTCCCTCAGCACTGACCCTCCCCACAGTGCGGCGCTCCCTCAGCACTGACCCTCCCCACAGTGCGGCGCTCCCTCAGCACCGACCCTCCCCACAGTGCGGCGCTCCCTCAGCAGGGGAATGGACTTTATGGGCCGGATGTCTTCCTCTGCCTTTTAAGGACTCGAACTATTGGTTTTGTGAGCTCGCGATGACTTCTGCAGCGCATCACAGGGCCCGATGAAGGTGGGGTTGGGGGAGGGTGTCAGCGAGGGGGCGGCGGAACCATGCGGGACGACAGGAACTTACAGAAAACAGCATATTCTTCTTATCCTGGTTTACGGCACGAAGGTCCGGGACTGGATCAGTGTGCTTGATCACAGAGACTGATTCGCCTGGGGAAAGGCAGTAAAACGCGTCACCAGAAATATCCCATCAGTCACACCCGTGCAACAGGAAACATCGAAACTTGACGCAGGAGGAGGCCATTCAGCCCTTTCAGCCTGCTGCGCCATTCATTATGAATTCCCGGCTGAGTTTCAAATTCAATATCCTCATTCCCCCACTTCCCCCCCCCCCCCCATATCCCATGATGCCTTTCACCCTAAGAGCTATATCTAATTTCTCCTTGGAAATCACACAACGTTTTGGCCTCAGCTCCTTTCTGTGGGGGTGAATTCCACACATTCGCCACCCTCTGGGTGAAGACATTTCTCCCCACCTCCGTCCCAAAAGGTTGTCCTCGGAGCCGGGGGGGGGGGGGTGGGAGGCAGCGAGGCCCCTCGAGTGCCGCTCTGTCACGGACCATCTGATTGGAACCTCACTTCGCCCGGACGCCCCCAATAAAGGTCCATTCCCACCCGCAACCCTCCCCCCCCTCCCCCCCCCCCGACACGCCCCCCCCCCCCCCCCCACCAAGTTAATCCAGAATCTATCCACCTCTGCCTGAAAGATATTCAAAGACATGATTGGATAGGGGGGTCAGGGGTCATGGATAGGGGGTCAAGGTGCATGGAGAAGGATTCGGGTGCACGGATAGGGGTTAGAGTGTACGGATAGGGGACAGGGTGGACGGATAGGGGTCAGAGTGCACGGATAGGGGACAGGGAGCACGGATTGGGGTCAGAGTGCACGGATAGGGGGTCAGAGGCATGAATAGGGGTCAGAGTGCACGGATAGGGGTCAGAGGCACAAATAGAGGGTCAGGGTGCATGGATAGGGGACAGGGTGCATGGATAGGGGTCAGGGTGCACGGAGAGGGGTCAGGGTGCACGGAGAGGGGTCAGAGTGCACGGAGAGGGGTCAGAGTGTGTCGATTGGGATTGGGCAGTGGGTTGGGATTGGGATTGGGCAGTGGGTTGGGATTGGGGGCAGTGGGTTGGGATTGGGATGGGGCAGTGGGTTGGGATTGGGATTGGGCAGTGGGTTGGGATTGGGATTGGGCAGTGGGTTGGGATTGGGGGCAGTGGGTTGGGATTGGGATTGGGGGCAGAGGGTTGGGATTGGGGGCAGTGGGTTGGGATTGGGGACAGTGGGTTGGGATTGGGATTGGGGACAGTGGGTTGGGATTGGGATTGGGGGCAGTGGGTTGGGATTGGGATTGGGGACAGTGGGTTGGGATTGGGGGCAGTGGGTTGGGATTGGGCAGTGGGTTGGGATTGGGCAGTGGGTTGGGATTGGGCAGTGGGTTGGGATTGGGATTGGGGACAGTGGGTTGGGATTGGAGGCAGTGGGTTGGGATTGGGATTGGGCAGTGGGTTGGGATTGGGCAGTGGGTTGGGATTGGGATTGGGGGCAGTGGGTTGGGATTGGGATTGGGGGCAGTGGGTTGGGATTGGGATTGGGGGCAGTGGGTTGGGATTGGGATTGAGCGAGGGTTGGAATTGGGATTGGGGGCAGTGGGTTGGGATTGGGATTGGGGACAGTGGGTTGGGATTGGGGGCGGTGGGTTGGGATTGGGATTGGGGACAGTGGGTTGGGATTGGGATCAGAGGGTTGGGATTGGGATTGGGCAGTGGGTTGGGATTGGGCAGTGGGTTGGGATTGGGATTGAGCGAGGATTGGGATTGGGGGCAGTCGGTTGGGATTGGGATTGAGCGAGGGTTGGGATTGGGATTGCGGGAAATCGGTGGGGATTGGGATTGGGATTGAGCGAGGGTTGGGATTGGGATTGGGATTGAGCGAGGGTTGGGATTGGGATTGGGATTGAGCGAGGGTGTCAGCCTCTCACTGACCTGTCAGGATGGACTGATCCACCCGCAGGGTGGTGGAGATGATGTTGATGAGTCGGATGTCAGCGGGCACCTTGTCTCCAACTGTGGAACCAGACACAGATCACAAAATTAGCATGGTGGATTATATAAAATCAGAGTAACACCATGTCAGGGCTCAGTGCTGAGGGAGCGCCGCACTGTGGGAGGGTCGGTGCTGAGGGAGCGCCGCACTGTGGGAGGGTCAGTGCTGAGGGAGCGCCGCACTCTGGGAGGGTCAGTGCTGAGTGAGCGCCACACTGTGGGAGGGTCAGTGCTGAGGGAGCGCCACACTGTGGGAGGGTCGGTGCTGAGGGAGCGCCGCACTGTGGGAGGGTCAGTGCTGAGGGAGCGCCGCACTGTGGGAGGGTCGGTGCTGAGGGAGCGCCGCACTGTGGGAGGGTCGGTGCTGAGGGAGCGCCGCACTGTGGGAGGGTCGGTGCTGAGGGAGCGCCGCACTGTGGGAGGGTCAGTGCTGTGGGAGCGCCGCACTGTGGAAGGGTCAGTGCTGAGGGAGCGCCGCACTGTGGGAGGGTCAGTGCTGAGGGAGCGCCGCACTGTGGGAGGGTCGGTGCTGAGGGAGCGCCGCACTGTGGGAGGGTCGGTGCTGAGGGAGCGCCGCACTGTGGGAGGGTCAGTGCTGAGGGAGCGCCGCACTGTGGGAGGGTCAGTGCTGAGGGAGCGCCGCACTGTGGGAGGGTCGGTGCTGAGGGAGCGCCGCACTGTGGGAGGGTCGGTGCTGAGGGAGCGCCGCACTGTTGTTCTATTATGACACCCGGGCTGGGTAGTTCTTGACAAGATAAACATTAAAGAAAGTGCTTGTGGCACTGATTGGAAAAGCACAGAGTGATTATAGTTATGCGGACATTCCAATCATTGTTATTGCCAAGCTTGAAAACTACAATGTTCACCTAGTCACGTCACCCCCAAGGTACCGACCCCCTCCCTATCTCTGTAACCCCCTCCAGCCCCCTACACCCCCTCCCTATCTCTGTAACCCCCTCCAGCCCCCAACACCCCTCCCTATCTCTGTAACCCCCTCCAGACCCCAACACCCCCTCCCTATCTCTGTAACCTCCTCCAGCCCCTACACCCCCTCCCTATCTCTGTAACCTCCTCCAGCCCCTACACCCCCTCCCTATCTCTGTAACCTCCTCCAGCCCCTACACCCCCTCCCTATCTCTGTAACCTCCTCCAGCCCCTACACCCCCTCCCTATCTCTGTAACCTCCTCCAGCCCCCCTACACCCCCTCCCTATCTCTGTAACCTCCTCCAGCCCCCTACACCCCCCTCCCTATCTCTGTAACCCCCTCCAGCCCCCTACACCCCCTCCCTATCTCTGTAACCTCCTCCAGCCCCTACACCCCCTCTCTATCTCTGTAACCTCCTCCAGCCCCAACATTCCCTCCCTATCTCTGTAACCTCCTCCAGCCCCCTACACCCCTCCCTATCTCTGTAACCTCCTCCAGCCCCCTACACCCCCTCCCATTTCTCTGTAAACTCCTCCAGCCCCCTACACTCCTCCCTATCTCTGAAACCTCCTCCAGCCCCCTACACCCCCCTCCTATCTCTGTAACCTCCTCCAGCCCCCTACACCCCCTCCCTATCTCTGTAACCTCCTCCAGCCCCCTACACCCCCTCCCTATCTCTGTAACCTCCTCCAGCCCCCTACACCCCTCCCTATCTCTGTAACCTCCTCCAGCCCCCTACACCCCCTCCCTATCTCTGTAACCTCCTCCAGTCCCTACACCCCCTCCCTATCTCTGTAACCTCCTCCAGCCCCCTACACCCCCTCCCTATCTCTGTAACCTCCTCCAGCCCCCTACACCCCCTCCCTATCTCTGTAACCTCCTCCAGCCCCTATACCCCCTCCCTATCTCTGTAACCCCCTCCAGCCCCCTACACCCCTCCCTATCTCTGTAACCTCCTCCAGCCCCCTACACCCCTCCCTATCTCTGTAACCTCCTCCAGCCCCCTACACCCCCTCCCTATCTCTGTAACCTCCTCCAGCCCCCTACACCCCCTCCCTATCTCTGTAACCACCTCCAGCCCCTACACCCCCTCCCTATCTCTGTAACCTCCTCCAGCCCCCTACACCCCCTCCCTATCTCTGTAACCCCCTCCAGCCCCCTACCACCCTCCCTATCTCTGTAACCTCCTCCAGCCCCCCCCCTACACCCCCTCCCTATCTCTGTAACCTCCTCCAGCCCCCTACACCCCCTCCCTATCTCTGTAACCTCCTCCAGCCCCCTACACCCCCTCCCTATCTCTGTAACCTCCTCCAGCCCCCTACACCCCCTCCCTATCTCTGTAACCTCCTCCAGCCCCCTACACCCCCTCCCTATCTCTGTAACCTCCTCCAGCCCCCTACACCCCCTCCCTATCTCTGTAACCTCCTCCAGCCCCCTACACCCCCTCCCTATCTCTGTAACCCCCTCCAGCCCCCTACACCCCCTCCCTATCTCTGTAACCTCCTCCAGCCCCCTACACCCCCTCCCTATCTCTGTAACCCCCTCCAGCCCCCTACACCCCCTCCCTATCTCTGTAACCTCCTCCAGACCCTACATTTGTATGTGGCAACATGTGTTTTACGAGGCCAGTTTGGAAAAGAATGGGGAGAGAGATAGAATCACAGAGAGGGAAACTCAGGGAGAGAGAGAGAAAGACAGAGAGAGCAAGCGAGCGAGACAGAGAAAGGAAGATAGAGAGAGAGAGAGAGGGAGAGAGGGAAAGTGACAGAGAGAGAGAGAGAGAGTGAACGAGAGAGAGACAGAGAGAGAGAGAGAGAGAGAGAGAGAAACGGAGAGAGAGAGAGAGGGAGAAAAACAGAGAGAGAGAGACAGAGAGAGAGACAGAGAGAGAGAGAGAGAAAACAGAGAGAGAGAGAGAGAGACAGAGAGAGAGAGAGAGACAGAGAGAGCGAGCGAGCGAGACAGAGAAAGGAAGATAGAGTGAGAGAGACAGAGAGAGAAAGTGACAGAGAGAGAGAGCGAACGAGAGAGAGACAGAGAGAGAGAGAGAGACAGAGAGAGACAGAGAGAGACAGAGAGAAACGGAGAGAGAGAGACAGAGAGAGAGAGACAGAGAGAGGACAGAGAGGAAACGGAGAG
>NW_027594873.1:0-11262 GCF_964213995.1 Mustelus asterias | reverse complement strand
CCCCCTCGCTCCTCCCCCCCCCCCTCGCTCCTCCCCCCCCCCCCTCGCTCCCCCCCCCCCCCCCTCCCCCATCCCTCCCCCCCCTCCCCAGCCCCCCCTCGCTCCTCCCCCCCCCTCCCCAGGCCCCCCCTCGCTCCTCCCCCCCCTCCCCAGCCCCCCTCGCTCCTCCCCCCCCTCCCCAGCCCCCCCTCGCTCCTCCCCCCCCTCCCCAGCCCCCCCTCGCTCCTCCCCCCCCTCCCCAGCCCCCCCTCGCTCCTCCCCCCCCTCCCCAGCCCCCCCTCGCTCCTCCCCCCCTCGCTCCTCCCCCCCTCGCTCCTCCCCCCTCCCCAGCCCCCCTCGCTCCTCCCCCCCTCCCCCTCCCCAGCCCCCCCTCGCTCCTTCCCCCCCTCCCCCTCCCCAGCCCCCCCTCGCTCCTCCCCCTCCCCCTCCCCAGCCCCCCCTCGCTCCTCCCGCCCTCCCCTCCCCAGCCCCCCTCGCTCCTCCCCCCCCCCTCCCCAGCCCCCCCTCGCTCCTCCCCCCCCCTCCCCAGCCCCCCCTCGCTCCTCCCCCCCCCCTCCCCAGCCCCCCTCGCTCCTCCCCCCCCCTCCCCAGCCCCCCCTCGCTCCTCCCCCCCTCCCCCAGCCCCCCTCGCTCCTCCCCCCTCCCCAGCCCCCTCGCTCCTCCCCCCTCCCCAGCCCCCCCCGCTCCTCCCCCCTCCCCAGCCCCCCCGCTCCTCCCCCCCCCTCCCCAGCCCCCGCCGCTCCTCCCCCCCCCTCCCCAGCCCCCCCGCTCCTCCCCCCCCCTCCCCAGCCCCCCCCGCTCCTCCCCCCCCCTCCCCAGCCCCCCCTCGCTCCTCCCCCCCCTCCCCAGCCCCCCCTCGCTCCTCCCCCCCCCCTCCCCAGCCCCCCTCGCTCCTCCCCCCCCCCTCCCCAGCCCCCCCTCGCTCCTCCCCCCCCTCCCCAGCCCCCCCTCGCTCCTCCCCCCCCCTCCCCAGCCCCCCCTCACTCCTCCCCCCCCTTCCCAGCCCCCCTCGCTCCTCCCCCCCCTCCCCAGCCCCCCTCCCAGCCCCCCCTCGCTCCTCCCCCCCTCCCCCCCCCTCCCCCCCCCCAGCCCCCCAGCCCCCCAGCCCCCCCAGCCCCCCCTCGCTCCTCCCCCCCCTCCCCCCCCTCCCCAGCCCCCCCTCGCTCCTCCCCCCCCTCCCCAGCCCCCCCTCGCTCCTCCCCCCCGCTCCTCCCCCCCGCTCCTCCCCCCCCTCCCCAGCCCCCTCGCTCCTCCCCCCCCCTCCCCCAGCCCCCCCTCGCTCCTCCCCCCCCCTCCCCAGCCCCCCCTCGCTCCTCCCCCCCCCTCCCCAGCCCCCCTCGCTCCTCCCCCCCCCTCCCCAGCCCCCTCGCTCCTCCCCCCCCCCCCCTCCCCAGCCCCCTCGCTCCTCCCCCCCCCTCCCCAGCCCCCCCTCGCTCCTCCCCCCCTCCACAGCCCCCCCTCGCTCCTCCCCCCCCCTCCCCAGCCCCCCTCGCTCCTCCCCCCCCTCCCCAGCCCCCCCTCGCTCCTCCCCCCCCTCCCTCCTCCCCCCCTCTCTCCCCCCCCCCCTCTCTCCTCCCCCCCCTCCCCTCCCCCCCCCTCCCCAGCCCCCCCTCGCTCCTCCCCCCCCCTCCCCAGCCCCCCCTCGCTCCTCCCCCCCCTCTCTCCTCCCCCCCCCCTCTCCTCCCCCCCCCCTCCCAGCCCCCCCTCTCTCCTCCCCCCCCCTCCCCAGCCCCCCCTCGCTCCTCCCCCCCCCATCCCCAGCCCCCCCTCGCTCCTCCTCCCCCTCCCCAGCCCCCCTCGCTCCTCTTCCCTCCCCAGCCCCCCCTCGCTCCTCTTCCCTCCCCAGCCCCCCCTCGCTCCTCCCCTCTTCCCCAGCCGCCCCCTCACTCCTCCCCTCCCTCTCCTCATACACTTTCTCACCCTCACTCTTCCCAGCCCTTGGCTCCCCTGGCCCTCGGCTCCCCTGGCCCTCGGCTCCCCTGGGTTAGGTTCCTCTCCTTTCAGGCCTTGGCTCCTCAGGGCCTGAACTTACTACTGGTACTTGCTATTCCTCCAATCAGATTGCTTCTCTCCCACACTTTCTGCTAGTAAACCTATCAGCAGCACACATGGGAAGGAACCGGCCTGTGATTGAGGGAGGAGGGAGGAGATCCATGCAGAATTTTCCATTCAAACTTGCCTGTTTGACCTGCATTTTGAAATCATGCTCCGGGACTGCATAGGTGGGCTTCGTGGGCCGCATTTGGCCCTTGGACTGCACGTCAGACAAGCATGCTTTATTATGAGAGCAATTGAACATAAAAATAAGGATGTTATGTGTGGTGAACCATCGTTGGTTACCACTGGGGGTTGTTCCTATGTTACTGTTGGGTTAGGGTGTTGCCACTGTGGGGGTTGTATAATGTTGTTGGGTTAGGGTGTTTACCTGTGGTAAATGTTGTTATGGCACATCCCGGTCGGGCCCCGCCTCCTGGGGAGAGGTATAAGACCCTCTGCTCCGGCGGGACCCCTCCAGTCTGAACTGGTGTACTCGTGTTAGTTAGTTCCATTGTTTGCTAATAAAAGCCTTCAATAGCTGAAGCCTTGTTCCACGTGCTTGATTGTCGCGCATCAATTTTATTAGCAAACATAAAACTCTCAACAGTAAAAAGGGAGTATGGAACAAATATTAAAACCAGAACGTCTGGCGCTGGACCCACGTGCGGTCGGTGCCGCTAACACCTTCGACCACTGGTGGAAGTGTTTCGAAGACTACCTGGCAGCCTCTGTAGCTGTTACTACAGACAACAAACTCCAGGTCCTCCACGCGAGGGTAAGCGACACGATTTATCTTGCGATTCGTGCGGCCACCACTTACCCGAGGGCCATCGAGCTCTTGAAGAAACGATACACGAGACCACCCAACGAGATACACGCTCGTTACCTCCTCGCTACACGACGTCGGCAGTCGGGCGAAACCATGGAGGACTACGCCAATGAGCTCTTGCAGCTTGCCAGGGGTTGCGATTGTAAAGATGTGTCAGCAGAGCAATATATGTACGACCTCGCCCGAGATGCATTCGTAGCAGGGGTAGGGTCCTCGTACATCCGGCTTAAGTTACTAGAGAAAGGAAACCTCAACTTGACCCAAGCGATGGAGATGGCTGAGATGCTGGAAGCAGCGTCGAAAAGCTTGGCTCTGTACCCCAAAGACCACGTGGAGACAACGTGGCAAGAGCAAGCACAAATCCCTCCTCGCCCCACGGGCTCGCGCTCCCATATCGATCCGACGACGGCGGCAGCTCCAGGCGGCCAGCGATGCTATTTTTGCGGCGGGGCCAAGCATTCACGGCAACAGTGTCCTGCAAAAACGGCAATCTGCAGCCAGTGTGGTAAAAAGGGCCACTATGCTAAAGTTTGCAGGTCAAAGCCCAAAAACGGCAGTGCAGCCTGTGACCCTCCAGAGCGGAGACAATCTCCTTCGGCGTCGCAGTACCCACGAGGTCCGACCACGTGCAAATCTAGGACGACGCCATCGTGGCTGACGGAGGAGGAGGAAGACCACCAGGAGTCGCTACGTTTGGCGCCCTCACCCACGTGCGATTCATGGGGGCGGCCATCATGGTCAACGACGACTAGGAGCGACCAGCAGGGGTCCTCAGCATCAACCTCGGCTGCATGCAGTGACGCCCAGGGGCCAACGGTGGCGTCGATCTCTCTGGACCAGACAAAGCACCACAGGCTTGATAATTCCATGATGAACATCAAGGTAAATGGTCGTACTGTGTATTGTCTGTTTGACAGTGGGAGCACCGAGAGTTTTATTCACCCTGACACTGCAAAAAGGTGTGGACTCCGGGTTCTACCTGCCAAACAGACAATTTCCATGGCATCACGGTCCCGGTCTGTACCGATCCAAGGACGGTGTATGGTAACCCTAGAGGTACAGGGCACAATTTACGAGCAATACAGGCTCCTTGTGTTACCGCACCTTTGTGCGCCAATTCTCCTCGGACTAAATTTTATGGTCCACATGAAGAGTGTGATCCTACAGTACAGTGGGCCACTCCCTTCACTGGCAGTAGGGAATCAGCCGCAGCCTCCAAATTGCCCAAAGCGCCCCGCATGCAATCTTTCCACACTAAAAATCACCACACCTTCTTTATTTAAGAATCTGGTACCAGGCTGCAAGCCCATCGCTACTAAGAGTAGGCGTTACAGCGCTGAAGACCGGATCTTTATCAGATCTGAGGTTCAGCGGCTCCTCAAGGAAGGGATCATACAGGCCAGTGCTAGTCCGTGGAGAGCGCAGGTCGTGGTGGTTAAAAGCGGGAACAAACCTCGGATGGTCATCGACTACAGTCAGACCATTAACCGTTATACGCAGCTGGATGCGTATCCTCTCCCGCGCATTTCTGATATGGTCAAATAGATTGCGCAGTACCGGGTGTTCTCTACCATAGACCTTAAGTCCGCCTACCATCAACTCCCCATCCGCCCAGAGGACCGACAATACACGGCTTTTGAGGCGGATGGTCGTCTGTACCATTTTCTCAGGGTTCCATTTGGTGTCACCAATGGGGTCTCGGTCTTCCAGCGTGCTATGGACCGAATGGTGGACCAGAACGGGTTGCGGGCTACCTTCCCGTACCCGGATAACGTCACCATCTGCGGCCATGACCAGCAGGACCATGACACGAATCTCCAACACTTTCTACGCACTGCATCTCGCCTGAATCTGACCTATAACAGGGAGAAGTGCGTATTCCGTACGCGCAGGTTAGCTATCCTTGGATACGTGGTGGAAAACGGGGTCATTGGCCCTGATCCAGACCGTATGCGCCCCCTTACTGAACTTCCCTTGCCCGCTAGCACAAAAGCACTGAGGAGATGCCTCGGCTTCTTTTCGTATTATGCGCAGTGGGTCCCCAACTACGCGGACAATGCTCGTCCGCTCATCAAGTCCACGACCTTCCCACTCACGCCGGAGGCCCAATTGGCCTTCAAGGCTTTGAAAAGCGACATTGCGAAAGCCACAATGCACGCGGTGGATGAATCCATCCCTTTCCAGGTGGAAAGTGATGCATCTGATTTCGCCCTAGCCGCCACACTAAACCAGGCAGGCAGGCCCGTCGCGTTCTTTTCCCGCACCCTTCAAGGCCCCGAAATTCGGCACTCAGCGGTGGAGAAGGAGGCTCAGGCCATTGTGGAGGCCGTCAGACACTGGTGCCATTACCTGGCGGGGAAGCGGTTCACCCTGATCACGGATCAACGATCCGTGGCGTTTATGTTCAGTAACACGCAGAGGGGCAAGATCAAGAACGATAAGATCTTGCGGTGGAGAATTGAGCTCTCCACCTATAATTACGATATTATGTATCGTCCAGGGAAGCTCAATGAGCCCTCGGATGCCCTCTCGCGCGGAACATGCGCCATCATGCAGGAGGACCGCTTGAGGGCCCTCCACAATGACCTGTGCCATCCTGGAGTCACCCGACTCTACCACTTCGTAAAAGCCCGCAACCTGCCCTACTCGGTGGAGGATGTCAGGTCAGTGACGAGAAGCTGTCGGATTTGCGCGGAATGCAAACCGCACTTTTATCGACCGGACCGGGCACAATTGGTCAAGGCCACTCGCCCCTTCGAGAGGCTGAGTGTGGATTTTAAGGGCCCCCTTCCCTCAACGGACCGGAATGTCTATTTTCTCAATATAATAGATGAGTACTCCCGGTTCCCGTTTGTTGTCCCCTGTGCGGACACGTCGACTGCCACAGTGATTAAGGCATTCAGTGATCTTTTTACCCTGTTCGGGTACCCCTGCTACATACATAGCGACAGGGGCTCGTCGTTCATGAGTAACGACTTGAGGCAATTCCTGCTCTCATACGGGATTGCCTCTAGTAGAACCACGAGCTACAACCCTAGGGGTAACGGACAGGTGGAGAGGGAGAATGCTACAGTCTGGAAGGCTGTCCTACTGGCGCTGAAATCCAGGGGCCTTCCAGTCTCCCGTTGGCAGGAGGTCCTTCCAAATGCGCTTCATTCCATCCGCTCCCTCCTGTGTACGGCAACCAATGCTACTCCCCACGAGAGGATGTTCTCATTCCCTCGGAAGTCGTCCTCGGGGATCTCATTACCAGCCTGGTTGACGTACCCAGGACCCGTCCTTCTGCGGCGACATGTGAGGGCCCGCAGGTCCGACCCCTTGGTCGAACCGGTCCAACTCCTCCACGCCAACCCTCAGTATGCCTATGTGGCATATCCTGACGGGCGAGAGGACACAGTCTCCATTCGAGACCTGCTGCCCGCAGGGGACGTAGCAACTCCTGTCGCTCCCATACCCCCTGTCACAAATCCCCTATCACTTATTTCTTCCCCAGACGTGGCGCGGTCAGCACCGGGACCAGTGCATAACAGTTATACTCCCATGTACAGCTTGCCTGAGACTCGGAGATCGGCGCCACCACAGAAGGTTCCAGGATCCCCTGCACCATCGCCTCACCAGGGTCAACCGGCCCGGGAGTCCTCGAGGGGACAGCCGGACGCTGTTTTGGAGAGAACGCCACCGCAAGCACCTGCTCCGGTGTCGCAACCGGTGTTGAGGAGATCACCGTCTGGACTTGTGAATTTTGTACATATATGACCTGTTTTCGCACCCCGCCGGCCTTTGTTTTTAAAGGAGGGGTGAATTTGGTGAACCATCGTTGGTTACCACTGGGGGTTGTTCCTATGTTACTGTTGGGTTCGGGTGTTGCCACTGTGGGGGTTGTATAATGTTGTTGGGTTAGGGTGTTTACCTGTGGTAAATGTTGTTATGGCACATCCCGGTCGGGCCCCGCCTCCTGGGGAGAGGTATAAGACCCTCTGCTCCGGCGGGACCCCTCCAGTCTGAACTGGTGTACTCGTGTTAGTTAGTTCCATTGTTTGCTAATAAAAGCCTTCAATAGCTGAAGCCTTGTTCCACGTGCTTGATTGTCGCGCATCATTATGCTTCAGTTATAGAGGCATTGGTGAGACCACATTTTGAATAGTATGTGTAGTTTTGGTCTCCCTATTTAAGGATGTGAATGCTTTCGAGGGATTGAAGAGGTGGTTTACCAAATTTATACCTGGAATGAGCAGGTTGTCTTATGAGGATAGGTTGGATAGGCTGTGCTTTTTTCCAGTGGAGTTTGGAAGAGTGAGGGGATGACTTAAGATCCTGAACCGTCTTAACAAAGTGAATGCTGAAATGTGGGTGTGTCCAGACTGGGAGGGCATCGTTTTAAAATTAGGAGGCCCCTTTTTAGGACTGAGAAGCGGAGAACTTTTTTCTCTGAGATTGTGTGACTTTGGAATTCTCTACCTCAGAAGGTGATGGAGGTGAGGTCATTGAATATTTTTAAGGTGGAGGTCAGTAAATTCTCGTTAGGCCAGGGAATCAAAGATTATCAGGAGTAGATGGGAATGTGGAATTAGAAACACAAACAGATCAGCCATGATCTTATTGAATGGTGGAGCGGACTTGAGGGACTGAATGGCCTATTTCTGCTCCTATATTGTATGTTTGTATCCTTGGTTAATGAATTTAAATCACATATTGCCGTGAAGTTTTTCTGGCCATTGCCGTGAAGTTTTTTCTGGGCACGGTAGCACAGTGGTTAGCACTGCTGCTTTACAGCTCTAGGGACCTGGGTTCGATTCCCGGCTTGGGTCACTGTCTGTGTGGAGTTTGCACATTCTTCTCGTGTCTGCGTGGGTTTCCTCCGGGTGCTCCGGTTTCCTCCCACAGTCCAAAGATGTGCGGGTTAGGTTGATTGGTTATGCTAAAAAATTGCCCCTTAGTGTCCTGAGATGCATAGGTTAGAGGGATCAGTGGGTAAAATATGTAGGGACAGGGCCTGGGTGGGATTGTGGTTGGTGCGGACTCGATGGGCTGAATGGCCTCTTTCTGTACTGTAAGGTTTCTATGATTCTATGATAAGGCCAAATTTTATGAATTTTGGAAAAAAAAACTCATTATTGACAGTAGCAATCATCAGTTTCTGTTGACTGCACATCAAGCGATTCAGTCATTTAGGACTACAAACACAGTCCAAAGAAAGACTCAATCAGCCTTATCAGTTTAACAAGTTTATCATGAATTCCAAACACGTTAATAACTGATAGCAACTCATCAAATGCTATTATGTATCCACATGACAATCTCCCACTGGCCTTTCCTTGCAGTGAAGATAAAGATGCAGTGAAAGTTCAGTCATACTACAACATGGTAATATAGGCCGGAATTTTACCGTCCCACGGGAATCAGAGCGGGCGAGGGGCGGACCATGGAAAGGTCTGTTGACCTCGGGCAAGATTTTAGGGTTTCGGGATGAGCAAGGCCATAAAATCCTGCCCATACCGTGAGATCCTTTGGATGGGCAACTTACATGCTGATTTGATTGCACACCTCATGGTGTATAACTTCAGTGTGGTGCCAAACCAAGGGGCACCTTGAACCTACTGACTGTAATTAAAAAATGTCTGCAATTAATTTAAATATCTTGACTGTGCAATCATTCCTTCACCCAATTCCCAGAGTATTTAACGTGTAATTATTGGGGGAAGATGTGAGTATCTACAACTTACATGGAGAATTGAACTGAAATTTCAGTTTTGCAGTGTAAACAATGTACTGTCTGGATCAAACTGGTCTCAGTCCTGTTGCTGCAGTCTGAATTGCAAAAAAGCAGGACCTTGCTTATGCTGTTTGGCTCGTGTCCCATTGGAACTTAAACTGTAACTTTTGGGGAGGTATATTTTGCATGTGCAAGAACAAAATCTAAAGGCTAATCCTGTAGATTCTGGAAAATTAAAATATAAACAGAAAATGCTGGAAATACTCAACAGGTCAGGCAGCATAGGTGGAGAAACAGATTTAATCTATCAGGTTGATAATGGGGAGGATTCGCTGGCCTCCCTGCAGCGTGTTTTTCGCGGTGGGAGACGGCGCGCCATTTGCTGGTGGCAGGATCTTCTGGTCCCGTCACGGTCAATGGCATTTCCTGTTTACTGTATCCCCTGCTGCCAGGAAACCCGCGATGGGGGTGCACCGTAGGTGGGACCAGAAGATCCTGCTGGCATGAACAGCTGGAAAATTCCAGCCAAGGTTTCAGCAGAAATATCAATGCTTGCCGATCACTGCGCTTCCATATTTGGGGCTGATATATTATTTCGTGACGTGTCGAGAGGCCCAAACGAGAGGCGTGCTGGGCCATAATTTCATACTTACCCACTGATTCCTGCCACTTGCCATTTTTACCAGGTCACAAAATGTGACGGGTTGTGATCCAACACGCACTTAAAAATCAGTTCCTCCCAGTTGTTGCTTGTTTACCCCTGGAGAAGGGGCAGTTAGACTGTGCTGAGAGCTCCCTGTTGCTGGTACCATGTGTTTGGCTGAAGATTGAGACACTAGCTGGAAGCCTTGACTCTAAGCCCTCTCCACTACTCACTACAGACAACTCACTGCTTTCTGTCCACAGATACTCTCTGCTCCTTCCTCAGACAGCGCAGGAATGTTAGCGGCAAGCAACAGGACACAAGGGAAGTTTGGGTTAAAGAGTCAAGTGGGAGAAAGTCCTGGGAGAACTTACCGCTCCTGTTCCCCAGCCAGTTTCTGAGAATGGGTAGTAAAGGGCATCAGAAATATCACAATGCCAGGCAAATATTCACGGCAGCTGAGAAGATTTTGGGCTATAACTTGCTGTCTTTATGTGTGAATGAACTTCAGGGTGAGTGAAGTGAAATTGTTCACTGTCAGCCAGCAGTTTTTATCATGTCCTTAGCCGCAAGGCTCAATCACGAAAACCCTGAAGTAAATACATCCTGTATTACTGATTTATAAATCAGTAACTTTGTAAAAAGAATCCTTGTTCTGCTTTGCCATTAATGACTTTTTGCATATTTCAAGAAACTAAAAATTACAAACCAATAAAACCCTTTTTCTATCTGAAATTCAGAAAGATGATACACTGTTTTCATATAGAGATATAGTACCTCTATTCTCAACATAACATTTGCAGGAGATTACCATGAAGAAAAAGCTTAACTGGACCAGTCATAAAAATACTGTGGCTACAAGAGCTGGTCAGTGGCTGGGAATTCGGAGGTGAACAACTCCTGACTTCTCAAAGACTGTCCACCATCTACAAGGCACAAGTCATGAGTGAAATGCAGTCCATTTGCCTCAATAAGTGCAGTTTCAGCACTTATTGAGGCAAATTTCAGTTTCAGCTATACTCAAGAAACTCGACACCATTCAGGACAGAGCTGCCCACTTGATCAGTACCCCATCTCCCAACTTGAACATTCACTCCCTCCACCACCACCACCACTAGTGCGCTGTGTCTGTAACATGCACCATCTACAAGATGCATTGCAGCAACTTGCCAAGCCTTCTCCAACAGCACCTTCCAAACCATAGATCACTACCACCAAGATGACAAGGGCAGCAGATGTTGGGGAACACGAAGTGCAAGTTTCCCTCCAAGCAACACACTATTCTGACTTGGAACTGTACCACCAATTCTTCACGAACGTTATGATAAAATCCTGGCACTCCCACCCTAACAGCACTGTGGTGTACCTACACCAAATGAACAGCCGAGGTTCACAAGGGCTTTCTCCAGTGGTATTCAGGCAACAAATGATGACCATACAAACAATGCTCAAATCCCATGAATGAATAAAAAACATTGATGGTATGGTGGATGACCTCAACATCACCTATCAACCCTCTACTGCTGGATCTGTCACACAGCTATTGGATGAGCAGAAATAACCTCCAATTAAATATTGGGACCGAAGTCATTGTCTTCCCTATTCTCTCGCAATCAACTTCATCCCTCCCTCTGCCCACTGTCTGAGGCTGAACTAAATCATCTGCAACTTTGGGATTCTACATGACCCTGAATTGAGTATCTGACCCCATCTCTATTCCAACACCCAAGGTTGTCTGTTTCAACATCAGCACCTGTCTCTGCTCCTACCCATCTGCTTCTGAAACCCTCATCCACACATTTACCTCCACACCTAACTATTCCACTCCTCTCTTAACTGCATTCCGACTGCGCACTGTAAACTTCAGCTCATCCAAAACTCTGCTGCCCATATCCTGACCTTCACCAAGTTCATTCGCTCATCACCCCTGTACTGTCCCCGGGGGAAGGGGAATCCAACAAGCACTGGAGATTAGAGGGAGGGGGGGTGGGGGGAGATAGTCCAGTCAACAATCTCATCAGCAGTCCTCCAGTCAAAGCA
>NW_027594871.1:0-11284 GCF_964213995.1 Mustelus asterias | reverse complement strand
CGTCTCCAGGGCGACGGGAGGGGAGGGGAGAGGGAGGAGAGCACGTGATGGCTGTCCCGAGCTCCGTCCCCGCCCACGCTGGTCGCCATGGTTAAAGGGGGCGGGGCGGACGGGGTGGACACGTGATTGAGAGTGCCGGGCCCCGCCCGCTGGGTACAGGGACACGCCCACTGATACAGGGCCCCACCCACTGATACAGGGACACGCCCACTGATACAGGGCCCCACCCACTGATACAGGGACCCCGCCCACTGATACAGAGACCCCGCCCACTGATACAGGGACCCCGCCCACTGATACAGGGACCCCGCCCACTGATACAGAGACCCCGCCCACTGATACAGAGACCCCGCCCACTGATACAGAGACCCCACCCACTGATACAGGGACACACCCACTGATACAGAGACCCCGCCCACTGATACAGGGACACGCCCACTGATACAGCGACACGCCCACTGATACAGGGACATGCCCACTGATACAGGGACCCGCCCACTGATACAGGGACACGCCCACTGATACAGAGACCCCGCCCACTGATACAGAGACCCCGCCCACTGATACAGGGACATGCCCACTGATACAGAGACCCCGCCCACTGATACAGGGACCCGCCCACTGATACAGGGACACGCCCACTGATACAGAGACACGCCCACTGATACAGGGACACGCCCACTGATACAGGGACCCGCCCACTGATACAGGGACCCCGCCCACTGATACAGGGACACGCCCACTGATACAGAGACACGCCCACTGATACAGGGACCCGCCCACTGATACAGGGACATGCCCACTGATACAGGGACACGCCCACTGATACAGGGACCCGCCCACTGATACAGGGACATGCCCACTGATACAGGGACACGCCCACTGATACAGGGACACGCCCACTGATACAGGGACCCGCCCACTGATACAGGGACCCGCCCACTGATACAGGGACCCCGCCCACTGATACAGGGACCCTGCCCACTGATACAGGGACCCCGCCCACTGATACAGGGACACGCCCACTGATACAGGGACCCCGCCCACTGATACAGAGACCCCGCCCACTGATACAGAGACCCCGCCCACTGATACAGGGACATGCCCACTGATACAGGGACCCCGCCCACTGATACAGAGACCCCGCCCACTGATACAGAGACCCCGCCCACTGATACAGGGACCCCGCCCACTGATACAGGGACACGCCCACTGATACAGGGACCCCGCCCACTGATACAGGGACACGCCCACTGATACAGGGACCCCGCCCACTGATACAGGGACACGCCCACTGATACAGGGACCCCGCCCACTGATACAGGGACACGCCCACTGGTACAGGGACCCCGCCTTCTGGTACAGGGACACACCCACTGGTACAGGGACCCCGCCTTCTGGTACAGGGACACACCCACTGATACAGGGACCCCGCCCACTGATACAGGGCCCCACCCACTGATACAGGGACCCCGCCCACTGATACAGAGACCCCGCCCACTGATACAGGGACACACCCACTGATACAGGGACCCCGCCCACTGATACAGGGACCCCGCCCACTGATACAGAGACCCCGCCCACTGATACAGAGACCCCGCCCACTGATACAGAGACCCCACCCACTGATACAGGGACACGCCCACTGATACAGGGACATGCCCACTGATACAGGGACACGCCCACTGATACAGGGACCCGCCCACTGATACAGAGACCCCGCCCACTGATACAGGGACACACCCACTGATACAGGGACACACCCACTGATACAGGGACCCCGCCCACTGATACAGAGACACACCCACTGATACAGGGACCCCGCCCACTGATACAGGGACCCCGCCCACTGATACAGGGACACGCCCACTGATACAGAGACCCCGCCCACTGATACAGAGACCCCGCCCACTGATACAGGGACATGCCCACTGATACAGGGACCCGCCCACTGATACAGAGACCCCGCCCACTGATACAGAGACCCCGCCCACTGATACAGGGACATGCCCACTGATACAGGGACCCGCCCACTGATACAGGGACACGCCCACTGATACAGAGACCCCGCCCACTGATACAGGGACATGCCCACTGATACAGAGACCCCGCCCACTGATACAGAGACCCCGCCCACTGATACAGGGACACGCCCACTGATACAGAGACCCCGCCCACTGATACAGAGACCCCGCCCACTGATACAGGGACCCCGCCCACTGATACAGGGACACGCCCACTGATACAGGGACCCCGCCCACTGATACAGGGACACGCCCACTGATACAGGGACCCCGCCCACTGATACAGGGACACGCCCACTGATACAGGGACCCCGCCCACTGATACAGGGACACGCCCACTGATACAGGGACCCCGCCCACTGATACAGGGACACGCCCACTGGTACAGGGACCCCGCCTTCTGGTACAGGGACACACCCACTGGTACAGGGACCCCGCCTTCTGGTACAGGGACACACCCACTGATACAGGGACCCCGCCCACTGATACAGGGCCCCACCCACTGATACAGGGACCCCGCCCACTGATACAGGGACCCCGCCCACTGATACAGGGACACACCCACTGATACAGGGACCCCGCCCACTGATACAGGGACCCCGCCCACTGATACAGGGACCCCGCCCACTGATACAGGGACCCCGCCCACTGATACAGGGACCCCGCCCACTGATACAGGGACCCCGCCCACTGATACAGGGACCCCGCCCACTGATACAGGACACGCCCACTGATACAGGGACCCCGCCCACTGATACAGAGACACGCCCACTGATACAGGGACACGCCCACTGATACAGGGACCCCGCCCACTGATACAGGGACCCCGCCCACTGATACAGGACACGCCCACTGATACAGGGACCCCGCCCACTGATACAGAGACACGCCCACTGATACAGGGACCCCGCCCACTGATACAGAGACACGCCCACTGATACAGGGACCCCGCCCACTGATACAGAGACATGCCCACTGATACAGGGACCCTGCCCACTGATACAGGGACACGCCCACTGATACAGGGACACGCCCACTGATACAGGGACACGCCCACTGATACAAAGACACGCCCACTGATACCGGGACCCCGCCCACTGATACAGGGACACGCCCACTGATACAGGGACCCGCCCACTGATACAGGGACTCGCCCACTGATACAGGGACACGCCCACTGATACAGGGACCCCGCCCACTGATACAGGGACACGCCCACTGATACAGGGACACACCCACTGATACAGGGACCCCGCCCACTGATACAGGGACACGCCCACTGATACAGGGACACACCCACTGATACAGGGACCCCGCCCACTGATACAGCGACACGCCCACTGATACAGGGACACGCCCACTGATACAGGGACACACCCACTGATACAGGGACCCTGCCCACTGATACAGGGACACGCCCACTGATAGAGACACGCCCACTGATACAGGGACACGCCCACTGATACAGAGACACGCCCACTGATACAGGGACACGCCCACTGATACAGAGACACGCCCACTGATACAGGGACACGCCCACTGATACAGGGACACGCCCACTGATACAGGGACACGCCCACTGATACAGGGACACACCCACTGATACAGGGACCCCGCCCACTGATACTGGGACCCCGCCCACTGATACAGGGACACGCCCACTGATACAGGGACACACCCACTGATACAGGGACCCCGCCCACTGATACAGGGACACACCCACTGATACAGGGACCCCGCCCACTGATACAGGGACACGCCCACTGATACAGGGACACACCCACTGATACAGGGACACGCCCACTGATACAGCGACCCCGCCCACTGATACAGGGACCCCGCCCACTGATACAGGGACACGCCCACTGATACAGGGACACGCCCACTGATACAGGGACCCCGCCCACTGATACAGGGACCCCGCCCACTGATACAGGGACACGCCCACTGGTACAGGGACACGCCCACTGATACAGGGACACGCCCACTGATACAGGGACACGCCCACTGATACTGGGAGCCCGCCCACTGATACAGAGACCACGCCCACTGATACTGGGACCCGCCCACTGGTACAGAGACCACACCCACTGATACACGGACACGCCCACTGATACGGAGACACGCCCACTGATACAGGGACACGCCCACTGATACAGGGACCCACCCACTGATACAGGGACCCCGCCCACTGATACAGGGACCCCGCCCACTGATACAGGGACACGCCCACTGATACAGAGACCCCGCCCACTGATACAGAGACCCCGCCCACTGATACAGAGACCCCGCCCACTGATACAGGGACACGCCCACTGATACAGCGACCCCGCCCACTGATACAGGGACACGCCCACTGATACAGGGACACGCCCACTGATACAGCGACCCCGCCCACTGATACAGGGACACGCCCACTGATACAGGGCCCCGCCCACTGATACAGGGACCCCGCCCACTGATACGGAGACACGCCCACTGATACAGGGACACGCCCACTGATACAGGGACCCACCCACTGATACAGGGACCCCGCCCACTGATACAGGGACCCCGCCCACTGATACAGAGACCCCGCCCACTGATACAGGGACACGCCCACTGATACAGGGACCCCGCCCACTGATACAGAGACCCCGCCCACTGATACAGGGACACGCCCACTGATACAGGGACCCACCCACTGATACAGGGACCCCGCCCACTGATACAGGGACTCCGCCCACTGATACAGAGACCCCGCCCACTGATACAGGGACACGCCCACTGATACAGGGACCCCGCCCACTGATACAGGGACCCCGCCCACTGGTACAGGGACACGCCCACTGATACAGGGACCCCGCCCACTGATACAGGGACCCCGCCCACTGATACAGGGACACGCCCACTGATACAGGGACACGCCCACTGATACAGGGACACGCCCACTGATACAGGGACACACCCACTGATAGAGGGACACGCCCACTGATACAGGGACACGCCCACTGATACAGAGACCCCGCACTCTGATACAGGGACACGCCCACTGATACAGGGACACGCCCACTGATACAGGGACACGCCCACTGATACAGGGACACGCCCACTGATACAGAGACCCCGCCCACTGATACAGGGACACGCCCACTGATACAGGGACCCCGCCCACTGATACAGGGACCCCGCCCACTGATACAGGGACACGCCCACTGATACAGGGACCCCGCCCACTGATACAGAGACCCCGCCCACTGATACAGGGACACGCCCACTGATACAGAGACCCCGCCCACTGATACAGAGACACGCCCACTGATACAGGGACACGCCCACTGATACAGAGACCCCGCCCACTGATACAGGGACACGCCCACTGATACAGGGACCCCGCCCACTGATACAGAGACCCCGCCCATTGATACAGGGACACGCCCACTGATACAGAGACCCCGCCCACTGATACAGAGACACGCCCACTGATACAGGGACACGCCCACTGATACAGGGCCCCACCCACTGATACAGAGACACGCCCACTGATACAGGGACACGCCCACTGATAGAGGGACACGCCCACTGATACAGGGACACGCCCACTGATACAGAGACCCCGCACTCTGATACAGGGACACGCCCACTGATACAGGAACACCCCCACTGATACAGGGACACGCCCACTGATACAGAGACCCCGCCCACTGATACAGGGACACGCCCACTGATACAGGGACACGCCCACTGATACAGGGACCCCACCCACTGATACAGGGCCCCACCCACTGATACAGAGACCTCGCCCACTGATACGGAGACCCCGCCCACTGATACAGGGACACGCCCACTGATACAGAGACCCCGCCCACTGATACAGGGACACGCCCACTGATACAGGGACACGCCCACTGATACAGGGACCCCACCCACTGATACAGGGACACGCCCACTGATACAGGGACCTCGCCCACTGATACGGAGACACGCCCACTGATACAGGGACCCCGCCCACTGATACAGGGACCCCGCCCACTGATACAGGGACACGCCCACTGATACAGGGACCCCGCCCACTGATACAGAGACCCCGCCCACTGATACAGGGACCCCGCCCACTGATACAGAGACCCCGCCCACTGATACAGAGACCCCGCCCACTGATACAGAGACCACGCCCACTGATACAGGGACACGCCCACTGATACAGAGACCCCGCCCACTGATACAGGGACCCCGCCCACTGATACAGGGACCCCGCCCACTGATACAGGGACCCCGCCCACTGATACAGGGACACGCCCACTGATACAGGGACCCCGCCCACTGATACTGGGACCCCGCCCACTGATACAGGGACACGCCCACTGATACAGGGACCCCGCCCACTGATACAGGGACCCCGCCCACTGATACAGGGACCCCGCCCACTGAAACAGGGACCCCGCCCACTGGTACAGGGACACGCCCACTGATACAGGGACCCCGCCCACTGATACAGGGACACGCCCACTGGTACAGAGACACGCCCACTGGTACAGGGACACGCCCACTGATACAGGGACCCCGCCCACTGATACAGGGACCCCGCCCACTGATACAGGGACCCCGCCCACTGATACAGGGACACGCCCACTGATACAGGGACCCCGCCCACTGATACAGGGACACGCCCACTGATACAGGGACACGCCCACTGATACAGAGACACGCCCACTGATACGGAGACCCCGCCCACTGATACAGGGACTCGCCCACTGATACAGAGACCCCGCCCACTGATACAGGGACCCCGCCCACTGATACAGGGACCCCGCCCACTGGTACAGGGACACGCCCACTGATACAGGGACCCCGCCCACTGATACAGGGACACGCCCACTGGTACAGAGACACGCCCACTGGTACAGGGACACGCCCACTGATACAGGGACCCCGCCCACTGACACGGAGTCCCCGCCCACTGATACAGAGACCCCGCCCACTGATACAGGGACCCCGCCCACTGATACAGAGACCCCGCCCACTGGTACAGGGACATGCCCACTGATACAGGGACACGCCCACTGATACAGGGACCCCGCCCACTGATACAGGGACACGCCCACTGATACAGGGACCCCGCCCACTGATACAGGGACCCTGCCCACTGATACAGGGACACGCCCACTGATACGGAGACCCCGCCCACTGATACAGGGACCCCGCCCACTGATACAGGGACCCCGCCCACTGATACAGGGACCCCGCCCACTGATACAGGGACCCCGCCCACTGATACAGGGACACGCCCACTGATACAGGGACACGCCCACTGATACAGGGACACGCCCACTGATACAGGGACCCCGCCCACTGATACAGGGACACGCCCACTGATACAGGGACCCATCCCACTGATACAGGGACACGCCCACTGATACAGGGACCCCGCCCACTGATACAGGGACACACCCACTGATACAGGGACACGCCCACTGATACAGGGACACGCCCACTGATACAGGGACACGCCCACTGATACAGGGACCCCGCCCACTGATACAGGGACCCCGCCCACTGATACAGGGACCCCGCCCACTGATACAGGGACACGCCCACTGATACAGGGACACGCCCACTGATACAGGGACACGCCCACTGATACAGGGACACGCCCACTGATACAGGGACCCCGCCCACTGATACAGGGACACGCCCACTGATACAGGGACCCCGCCCACTGATACAGGGACCCCGCCCACTGATACAGGGACACGCCCACTGATACAGAGACCCCGCCCACTGATACAGGGACACGCCCACTGATACAGGGACCCCACCCACTGATACAGTGACCCACCCACTGATACAGGGACACACCCACTGATACAGAGACACGCCCACTGATACAGGGACCCCGCCCACTGATACAGAGACCCCGCCCACTGATACAGGGACACGCCCACTGATACAGGGACACACCCACTGATACAGAGACACGCCCACTGATACAGGGACCCCGCCCACTGATACAGAGACCCCGCCCACTGATACAGGGACACGCCCACTGATACAGGGACACGCCCACTGATACAGGGACACGCCCACTGATACAGGGACACGCCCACTGATACAGGGACACACCCACTGGTACAGGGGCCCCGCCCACTGATACAGAGACACGCCCACTGAATCAGGGACACGCCCACTGATACAGGGACACACCCACTGATACAGGGGCCCCGCCCACTGATACAGGGACACACCCACTGATACAGGGGCCCCGCCCACTGATACAGGGACACACCCACTGATACAGGGGCCCCGCCCACTGATACAGGGACACGCCCACTGATACAGGGACCCCGCCCACTGATACAGGGACCCCGCCCACTGCTACAGGGACACGCCCACTGGTACAGAGACACGCCCACTGGTACAGGGACACGCCCACTCATACAGGGACCCCGCCCACTGGTACAGAGACCCTGCCCACTGATACAGGGACCCTGCCCACTGATACAGGGACACGCCCACATACAGAGACCCCGCCCACTGATACAGGGACACGCCCACTGATACAGGGACACGCCCACATACAGAGACCCCGCCCACTGATACAGGGACACGCCCACTCATATGGGGCCCTGCCCACTGATACGGAGACCCCGCCCACTGATACAGGGACCCCGCCCACTGATACAGGGACCCCGCCCACTGATACAGGGACCCCGCCCACTGATACAGGGATACGCCCACTGATACAGGGCCCCGCCCACTGATACAGGGACACGCCCATTGATACAGGGCCCCGCCCACTGATACAGGGACACGCCCACTCATATGGGGCCCCGCCCACTGATACAGGGATACGCCCACTGATACAGGGACCCCGCCCACTGATACAGAGACCCCGCCCACTGATACAGGGATACGCCCACTGATACAGGGACCCCGCCCACTGATACAGAGACCCCGCCCACTGATACAGGGATACGCCCACTGATACAGGGCCCCGCCCACTGATACAGGGACACGCCCATTGATACAGGGCCCCGCCCACTGATACAGGGACACGCCCACTCATATGGGGCCCCGCCCACTGATACGAGGAAGCCCGGTCTGTACCCAGACACTGCCGGGTCTGCGCAGAGTGCAAGCCGCACTTCTATCGGCCAGACAGAGCGCACCTCATAAAAGGCCACCCGCCCTTTCGAACGCCCAAGTGTCGACGTCAAAGGGCCCCCTCCCCTCTCCTGACCCCAATATCTATTCACCGAACGTGATCGATGAATATTCACGTTTCCCCTTCGCCATTCCCTGCCCGGATATGACCTCGGCCACGGCCGTCAGGGCCCTGCGTGGCCTCTTCACCCTGTTCGGTTACCCCAGCTCCATCCACAGCGACCGGGGACCCTCCTTCATGAGTGATGAGCTGCGTCAGTACCTGCTCTCCAAAGGGCATAGCCTCGAGGAGGACTACGCCCTGTGGTAAATTGGATCAGCAGGTTTGCTGATGATGCAAAGATTGGAGGTGTAGTGGACAGTGAGGAAGGTTTTCAAAGCTTGCAGAGGGATTTGGACCAACTAGAAAAATGGGCTGAAAAATGGCAAATGGAATTTAACGCAGACAAGTGTGAGATATTGCACTTTGGAAGGACAAACCCAAGTAGAACGTTCAGGGTAAATGGTAGGACTCTGAAGAGTGCAGTTGAACAGAGGGATCTGGGAATACAGGTACAGAATTCCCTAAAAGTGACGTCACAGGTGGATAGGGTTGTAAAGAGTGCCTTTGGTACATTGGCCTTTATAAATCGGAGTATCGAGTATAAAAGTTGGAGTGTTATGGTAAGGTTTTATAAGGCATTGGTGAGGCCGAATTTGGAGTATTGTGTACAGTTTTGGTCACCTAGTTACAGGAAGGATGTAAATAAGGTTGAAAGAGTGCAGAGAAGGTTCACAAGGATGTTGCCGGGACTTGAGAAGCTGAGTCACAGAGAGAGATTGAATAGGTTGGGACTTTATTCCCTGGAGCGTAGAAGATTGAGGGGAGATTTGATAGAGGTGTATAAGATTTTGATGGGTGTAGATAGAGTGAATGCAAGCAGGCTTTTTCCGCTGAGGCTAGGGGAGAAAAAAACCAGAGGGCATGGGTTAAGGGTGAAAGGAGAAAAGTTTAAAGGGAATATTAGGGGGGGCTTCTTCACGCAGAGAGTGGTGGGTGTGTGGAATGAGCTGCCGGATAAAGTGGTAAATGCGGGGTCACTTTTAACATTTAAGAAAAACTTGGACGGGTTGATGGATGAGAGGGGTGTGGAGGGATATGGTCCAAGTGCAGGTCAGTGGGACTAGGCATAAAATGGTTCGGCACAGACAAGAAGGGCCAAAAGGCCTGTTTCTGAGCTGTAATTTTCTATGGTTCTACCAGCTACAAACCCCGGGGAAACGGACAGGTGGAAAGAGAGGGAGAACGCAACAGTCTGGAAGGCCGTTCTACGAGCTCTGCGGTCTAAGGGCCTTCCAGTCACCCGCTGGCAAGAGGTCCTCCCTGATGCACTCCACTCGATTAGGTCCCTCCTGTGTACAGCAACCAATGCCACTCCCCACGAACGAATGTTCGCGTTCCCCCGGGAAGTCGTCCTCGGGGACATCCCTACCCGTCGTGGCTGGTGTACCCCGGCCCTGTTCTGCTCCGGAGGCATGTTCGGACCCGGAGGTCGGCTCCCCCGGTCGATAGGGTCCATCCAGCTCCTCCACGCCAACCCCCAACATCCCGTATCCCGACGGGCGAGGGGGACACAGTCTCGATTCGAGACCCGGCACCCGCGGGTGCCCCCCCCCCCCCCCCCGGAGTCCAACTCTGCCCCTCGACCCCCGTCAGCCCCGAACTCCTTTGGTCTCCAAAAACAGCAGCCGGCAGTTGGACGAGGCGGCGGATGGGTCCGACAATCGGGGTTTTGGCGCCCAAACCGACACGGCAATCTCCGCAACTGACTTTGCGGGCCATCGGAACCGACATCGCGGTGGTCACAGCGACGGATCGAGCCACCGAACCGACTTAATCTGTGACTCTGTAAATATAGTTCTGATGCGCTACTCAAACACGAGGCCCGAAGCTCAGTAAATGAAAGGCTTTTATTTACTGTTAACGAAGCTACCAGGACTTATGTGCACTATCCCAGACTGAAGGGGTCCCGGCCAGAGCAGGGGGTCTTATACCTCTCCCAGGAGGCGGAGCACGACTGGGATGTACCACAACACTACCGTACAAAGGGGTAACAACCCCACCCTCACCCCAACAG
>NW_027594870.1:0-11346 GCF_964213995.1 Mustelus asterias | reverse complement strand
CGGGGGAGGAGGGGGGAGGAGGGGAAGGGCGGAGGGGTGAGGAGGGGGAGGGGTGGAGGGGGGAGGAGGGTGAGGAGTGGGGAGGAGGGGAAGGGGTGGAGGGGGAAGGGGTGGAGGGGGGAGGAGGGGAAGGGGGGAGGAGGGTGAGGAGGGGGAGGGGTGGAGGAGGGGAAGGGGTGGAGGGGGAGGAGGGGAAGGGGTGGAGGGGGAGGAGGGGAAGGGGTGGAGGGGGAGGAGGGGGAGGGGGGAGGAGGGGGAGGGGGGAGGAGGGGGAGGGGGGAGGAGGGGGGAGGAGGGGGGAGGAGGGGGAGGGGGAGGAGGGGATGCGTGGGAGGAGGGGGTGGAGGAGGAGGAGGGGAAGCGGGGGAGGAGGGGGAGGAGGGGAAGGGGAGGAGGGGGGAGGATGGTGTTAGCGCGAGTGGGCGAACACGACCACTTCGGACTCAGAGTCAGGTTCACCAGCGGTCCAGCTTTATTAACGTCGACGGAGGTGCAATCAGGACAGACAAACAGCACTGTCCCGAAAGCACTCTGAAGGCCCTGCCGCAATGGGCTACAGTTATACTCGAACTCTGACATGTTGTATGATTCAAATGTTAATGTTTTGTTTACAGTATTTGACTCTGACCATTCTGTGGTTGATGTGTAAATGGTTTGTTTATGGTGTTGTGATATGGTCATCCTGTTTAATGGGTTTTTAGGTGCGGAGTTGATGTGTTGAGTCTGGTGATTGCCCAATCTTGGGAGGTGATCATTGTCTGAGATCTCCGGAGTTTCTTACACAATAGGTGTTTTATCAGGAAGTCTTTCATGTTGATACCGGAGATGAGGGGTGTGGCTTATGAGGAGAGATTAAACAGATTGGGTCTGTACTCGTTGGAGTTTAGAAGGATGAGGGGTGATCTTATAGAGACATATAAGATAATGAAGGGGCTGGATAGGGTAGAGGTGGAGAGATTCTTTCCACTTAGAAGGGAAACCAGAACTAGAGGGCACAGCCTCAAAATAAGGGGGGGCCGGTTCAGAACAGAGTTGAGGGGGAACTTCTTCTCTCAGAGGGTAGTGAATCTCTGGAATTCTCTGACCATTGAAGTGGTGGAGGCTTCCTCGTTGAATATGTTTAAATCACGGATAGATAGTTTTCTGATCGATAAGGGAATTAGGGGATATGGGGAGCAGGCGGGTAAGTGGAACTGATTCGCTTCAGATCAGCCATGATCTTGTTGAATGGCGGGGCAGGCTCGAAGGGCCAGATGGCCTACTCCTGCTCCTATTTCTTATGTTCTTATGTTCTTATGTCTCGGAGACCTTCTGTTTGATAAGGGCTTCCTGATATCCTTGGAGCCAATTTAATTAAATGGAAGGTTATGCTAATGTGAGTTCCTGAGTCCCTTTGTCTGCCTTGTTTCTGTGTTTTAAAAGACCTGCTTGTCTGTTCACACTTTGTGCCTGGGTGCTGCTTTGTCCTGTTTCATTTATTTGATTTTATTCTAAGAAATATTTAATCTAAGGAATCACAGAAATTTGTGTCTGCTTACAGTTCCCCCCTGTCGGTTTGGGAGTGGACTTGTTCCACCTCCCGCAGACCGAATTTTTCTTCCCCTTTTTACAAATTTTGTGTCCGGTGCTCCCTGCCTCTGTACGCTGCAGTCGTACAGTTTGGGGGAGCCCCGGGAGCTTGTCAAATTAAGTGTAATCCTCCCGATTTGTTAACTGTCCGACTACGCCAATTGTCCTAACTAAGTTTTTACGTGATTTTGTTTTCTTCTGCTGGCGGTATGTGTCGCATGTCGCTACTCCCCAGGAAAGTGCGAAGATGAGTTGGCAGTGTATGTGAAATGATTCGGATCCAGGGGTGAATGTATAGCTGTCCCTGTTGTACCCGGGCAGTGCCCTCCCTCTCTCTGTCTATGAGGCGGTTAATGGTCTGGGCGTGCGCTTCTAGTACTGCAATCCCATCTAATTGGATGTGGGCGTCCGCTTCCCCTGGAAAGGTTTGCTCAGCCTGTTGGTCGAGTGACCATCGTAAGATGTTCTTCATCACCCCCTTTAGTTGTTCAATTTTGTTGTTAAGGCCCTGGATGTCAATGGAGTTTAACCACTGTGGATCCTGTGTTTAACCACTGTGGATCCTGTGTTTAACCACTGTGGATCCTGTGTTTAACCACTGTGGATCCCGTGTTTAACCACTGTGGATCCCGTGTTTAACCACTGTGGATCCCGTGTTTAACCACTGTGGATCCCGTGTTTAACCACTGTGGATCCCGTGTTTAACCACTGTGGATCCCGTGTTTAACCACTGTGGATCCCGTGTTTAACCACTGTGGATCCCGTGTTTAACCACTGTGGATCCCGTGTTTAACCACTGTGGATCCTGTGTTTAACCCCGTGAATATGTCATTGACAATGTCCCTTTTATTCCTGTGTGTGTTTGTGTCTCCCCTGTAATGTGTAGCTCCCATTGAGTCAATGGCCCGTTTTATGGTCTCCCTTCCCAACATTCGGTACATGTCTTGTGTCTGCTCCGAGCGATACTCTGGCACCTGAATTCCTGAAATATCAATCAGGACAGGTACGACCTCATGTTTCACATTATCATATACAATCTCCCCCTCGTTCCACAACACCAGTCCTCCCTCCGGTCCCCTGCTTTGCAAGGGACAGGGTAAGATTTTGGGTGTTGTAGTCGTGGGGCCCGCGTTGGAAGCGGCGCAAAGCATGCACACAGCGAGACTGCGGGAGCCTCAACAAGTCCGTAATAGCCGCAAATGTCCATGTCCGGTTTTAAAACGTCCTGTGGTGTTGTAATCAATGGGATGCAGGGGAGGGCGCAGATGGTCCCGAAAGTGCAGCCGTCTCTGTTCCGAAGGTCCCGTCGTTGAATGCGTGTTTGGAGTTCTTCTCAGGTGTAAGTGAAGCAGATCTCGTTGATACCCGGGTAAACTTGTAGCCATGCATTAAAAATAAGCTCTACTGTCCATAGGGCCCGGTTCAGCTGGCACACACAGTGCCTCGGATGTATTGAAGGTTACCCCGTGGAATCGCGGGTAGATGGGGTGTTCTATGGGTGCAATACCCGTCAGGAAGGTCGCCGTGAGGATCATCCTCCAAGTGGTCCACATGGTCCTGGAGAGGGGCTTGGGGGAGGGTATATAAAACCTGGTGGCCACCAGACGTTAGATTGATATCAAATATCTAACTTAATCTATTTATCGATTCATGTTTATATTCCTATATATATATATACATCCATGCCACGATTGGCGGATGACACAAAATTGGCAGGACTTGCAGATAGTGAGGAACATTGTCAGAGGCTACAGAAGGATATAGATAGGCTGGAAATTTGGGCAAAGAAATGGCAGATGGAGTTCAATCCTGATAAATGCGAAGTGATGCATTTTGGTAGAACTAACGTAGGGGGGAGCTATACAATAAATGGCAGAGCCATAAAGGGTGTAGATACGCAGAGGGACCTGGGAGTGCAAGTCCACAGATCCTTGAAGGTGACGTCACAGGTGGAGAAGGTGGTGAAGAAGGCATATGGCATACTTGCCTTTATAGGACGGGACATAGAGTATAAAAATAGGGGTCTGATGTTGCAGATGTATAGAACGTTGGTTCGGCCGCATTTGGAATACTGCGCCCAGTTCTGGTCGCCACACTACCAGAAGGACGTGGAGGCTTTGGAGAGAGTGCAGAGGAGGTTTACCAGGATGTTGCCTGGTATGGAGGGGCTTAGCTATGAGGAGAGATTGGGTAAACTGGGGTTGTTCTCCCTGGAAAGACGGAGGATGAGGCGAGACTTAATAGAGGTGTATAAAATTATGAAAGGCATAGATAGGGTGAACGGTGGTAAGCTTTTCCCCAGGTCGGTGGTGACGTTCACGAGGGGTCATAGGTTCAAGGTGAAGGGGGGGGAGGTTTAACACAGATATCAGAAGGACGTATTTTACACAGAGGGTGGTGGGGGCCTGGAATGTGCTGCCAGGCAAGGTGGTGGAGGCGGACACACTGGGAACGTTTAAGACTTATCTAGACAGCCATATGAACGGAGTGGGAATGGAGGGATACAAAAGAATGGTCGAGTTTGGACCAGGGAGCGGCGCGGGCTTGGAGGGCCGAAGGGCCTGTTCCTGTGCTGTATTGTTCTTTGTTCTTCTTTGTTCTTTGACTCCTTAGTACCAAAAATAAAATATTCCGACCTCCGCTGTCGGGACAAAGATGGTTCGGGACTAATACGCAGAGTGGTCGGAGCATCCCTGTCTTTACAGTCAGTCTGTCCTGTCTCTTTCCCGTGGTGGGAGGATTTTAATTGTGACCAATGTTTCCAGGGGCCCTTTCTCTGAACACCGACACAGGCACATGTGTCGCTGGTCAGGATAATCTCGTGGGGTCCGATCCATTTTGGTGCAAACCCGGGTCGGTCTGGGGCAACCCAGATTAAAACTTTATCCCCTACTTGGGGGAGGGTGGTGGTGTGACTGACATTTTGATCTCTAGCCTGGTCTCTAATGACTTGCTGGTCTCTGGCTGCGTGGTGTAGATCTCGGAGCTGTAAGTCTAGTTGCTGTACATATCTCTTGATTTTGTCCCGAAGGGGTGCCATTTCTTTCCACCCCCACGGCAATGTTTTCTGGGAGTCGCATTGCCCTCCCGGTCATCAGCTCAAATGGGGTGAGCCCTACGGTACGACCTGGGGTGGCCCGTAGGTGCATCAAAATACAAGGAAGGACATCTAAGTGTAACTAAGTGTGTTGATGAAGGTAGGGCAGTTGATGTCATATATATGGATTTTAATAAGGTGTTTGATAAGGTCCCCCATGGTCGGCTTATGATGAAAGTGAGGAGGTGTGGGATAGAGGGAAAGTTGGCCGATTGGATAGGTAACTGGCTGTCTGATCGAAGACAGAGGGTGGTGGTGGATGGAAAATTTTCGGATAGGAGGCAGGTTGCTAGCGGAGTGCCGCAGGGATCAGTGCTTGGTCCTCTGCTCTTTGTGATTTTTATTAATGACTTAGAGGGGGCTGAAGGGTGGATCTGTAAATTTGCTGATGACACCAAGATTGGTGGAGTAGTGGATGAGGTGGAGGGCTGTTGTAGGCTGCAAAGAGACATAGATAGGATGCAAAGCTGGGCTGAAAAATGGCAAATGGAGTTTAACCCTGATAAATGTGAGGTGATTCATTTTGGCAGGACTAATTTAAATGTGTATTACAGGGTCAAAGGGTAGGGTTCTGAAGACTGTGGAGGAACAGAGAGATCTTGCGGTTCATATCCACAGATCTCTAAAGGTTGCCACTCAAGTGGATAGAGCTGTGAAGAAGGCCTATAGTGTGTTAGCTTTTATTAACAGGGGGTTGGAGTTTAAGAGCTGTGGGGTTATGCTGCAACTGTACAGGACCTTGGTGAGACCACGTTTGGAGTATTGTGTGCAGTTCTGGTCACCTCACTATAAGAAGGATGTGGAAGCGCTGGAAAGAGTGCAGAGGAGATTTACCAGGATGCTGCCTGGTTTGGAGGGTAGGTCTTATGAGGAAAGGTTGCGGGAGCTAGGGCTGTTCTCTCTGGAGCGGAGGAGGCTGAGGGGAGACTTAATAGAGGTTTATAAAATGATGAAGGGGATAGATCGAGTGAACGTTCAAAGACTATTTCCTCGGGTGGATGGAGCTATTACAAGGGGGCATAACTATAGGGTTCGTGGTGGGAGATACAGGACGGATATCAGAGGTAGGTTCTTTACGCAGAGAGTGGTTGGGGTGTGGAATGGACTGCCTGCAGTGATAGTGGAGTCAGACACTTTAGGAACATTTAAGCGGTTATTGGATAGGCACATGGAGCACACCAGGATGATAGGGAGTGGGATAGCTTGATCTTGTTTTCAGATAAAGCTCGGCACAACATCGTGGGCCGAAGGGCCTGTTCTGTGCTGTACTGTTCTATGTTCTATGTTCTATCTACCCACCCCTGACCTGTCTCTGTGATGGATTTGGCTATCGCATTTTTGAGAGTGCGGTTCATCCGCTCTACCATTCCAGCACTTTGAGGGTGGTGTGGGATGTGGAATCGCTGTCGGATTCTGAGGGCTTTGCAAGCGTGCTTCATCACCTTGCCTGTAAAGTGTGTCCCCTGGTCGGAGTCCAGTTGCAGCGGGACTCCCCACCTCGGTATTATTTCGTATGCCAGGATGCGGGCTACAGTGGGCCCGCAATCCCGAGTTGGAAAGGCTTCTACCCATCGGGTGAACTGGTCCGTGAGGACTCGGCAGTCCTTCTCCCCGCGGCTGGTGGGTAGGAGGCCCGATCAAATCAATTTGGAGGTTTTCCCAAGGTCCCTTTTGAAGTCGGCCATTTTCCAAAGCCATATTATTATTATCTCATCAATATTCACCTCATTAAACATATTCATTTATTGGACTGATTGGCACCATTCATAACGTGCCCACAATGCAGAGGGGAACACCCAAATCGACATTCGTTTAAATCCCCCTCTGCACAGCTGAGAGACCTTTAATTTCAAAGCCGACAGAAGATCCTTATTCTGCCCAGCAACAGCACGGAGCTGCATTTTAAACCGGCCCTTGGCCAGAAGATCGGGATATCTGCGAGTCAAGACCTGGCAGTGGGATATATGGCACAACTGTACTGTAAATAAAATATTATGGGAATAAAATGGCCAAGGCAGGCAAAGAAACTTAATAAACCAGGATAAAAAGAATAAAAGATTAGATTAAATCCCCCTACACGCAACAGGACAAAATGACATAGAACATAGAACAGTAAAGCACAGAACAGGCCCTTCGGCCCACGATGTTGTGCCGAGCTTTATCTGAAACCAAGATCAAGCTATCCCACTCCCTATCATCCTGGTGTGCTCCATGTGCCTATCCAATAACCGCTTAAATGTTCCTAAAGTGTCTGACTCCACTATCACTGCAGGCAGTCCATTCCACACCCCAACCACTCTCTGCGTAAAGAACCTAGACATTAATGGCGTCACGGTAGCACAGTGGTTAGCACTGCTGCTTCACAGCTCCAGGGTCCCGGGTTCGATTCCCGGCTCGGGTCACTGTCTGTGTGGAGTTTGCACATTCTCCTCGTGTCTGCGTGGGTTTCCTCCGGGTGCTCCGGTTTCCTCCCACAGTCCAAAGATGTGCGGGTTAGGTTGATTGGCCATGCTAAAATTGCCCCTTAGTGTCCTGAGATGCGTAGATTAGAGGTGTTAGCGGGTAAAACATGTAGGGATATGGGGGTAGGGCCTGGGTGGGATTGTGGTCGGTGCAGACTCGATGGGCCAAATGGCCTCTTTCTGTACTGTAGGGTTTCTATGTTTCTATGATTTCTATGATTAACACCTAATCTCGCAAGCATAGAACACAGACACAAACATCAGAGGTCGATTTAGACAAGGGGACACATCGAGAGGATAATGGGAAACACATTAAAACACCGGGGCAAGAACAGGCAGTCCCATTAACACGGACACACGCCATACAGATGCAAATTGACAAAGTCTACCAGGGAATTTCCTGACCAGGTAGGCCACTTTTTAGGTATTGTAAAAATGTATGAGCAAATGTTCCTGCTCGAATTTGGATTCCTATAAATATCCAGAGCGAATGTGTAACTGCTGAGATCATCGTGGCCAAGCCACTGTTTCTAAGCTGGCTACGGGGGTCTCCCTGGGATCCCAGTAATTGTACAATAAAGAAAAACGCTTTGAACCTTGCCTTGAGACTCAACCTCCTTGAATGCACTGGTACAAGGGATTTTTCCCTACAACACTTTGGTCTGGGTTGGTGCTAATTTAACTTTCAGAGGCCGACCGGGGTTATGCTGAACGCAGACAATACATCTTTGGCAGTGCTAAGCTACATCTCGCCCCATCCCTGGCCACTACCAATCAGCTGATAAGCGGGCCAGGGTCCCATCCTCGCTGGAGTGGTCCGGTTCGTGGTGGAGTCGGAGTGGTTCAGCCTGTATGAATGAAGGGGCGACTACCTGGTGCCCTCTGCGCCGTACCCCATTCTTATCTAGGGATGCCCCTGCCTGCTCCCACCGTGCCACCTCGCCCGGGTCAGCGCTACCCTGGAGTTTACAAATGTCCACCTCTTCCATGGGTGGAGTGGTGATGGCGGCTCCCTGCGGGAGGGCTTCCCCAGCTGCAGCTTTGGCAGCAGTGTCTGTGAGTTGGTTTCCCTTTTCCTCCGCAGTCCTCGCCTTCTGGTGGGCTTTTATTTTAATTACGGCTGCTTCCGAGGGTAACCTGGATGCCGTTGCCAAGTCTCGGATTATGTTTTCGTGTTTTACGTGCCACCCGCCCAACTGCGGTGATGAATCCGTGCCTTTTCCGTGCCATCATACAGTCACGGACCACCCCGAACGCACTGTCTGTATATACATTTACCCGTTTGTCCCTTCCCGCTTCAAGGGCCTCTGTGAGGGCTATAATTTCAGCCACCTGAGTGGAGGTATCCCCACACCCGTAGCAGCTCCCTCTGTCAGTTCCCAGGGCGGATACCCCTACCCTGGCACTTTGGATCTTCCTTTGTTGGTTATCCACAGTGATGGCCCAGTTCTCTAGTTCATCAAAGGTGTTGAAATTTAGCAACCCGGTTTTCAGAACTGCTTGGGGCGCAGTGCATAACTGGAGGAAATTAATGACTTAGAGGAGGGGGCTGAAGGGTGGGTCAGTAAATGTGCTGATGACACCAAGATTGGTGGAGTAGTGGATGAGGTGGAGGGCTGTTGTAGGCTGCAAAGAGACATAGATAGGATGCAAAGCTGGGCTGAAAAATGGCAAATGGAGTTTAACCCTGATAAATGTGAGGTGATTCATTTTGGTCGGACTAATTTAAATGTGGATTACAGGGTCAAAGGTAGGGTTCTGAAGACTGTGGAGGAACAGAGAGATCTTGGGGTCCATATCCACAGATCTCTAAAGGTTGCCACTCAAGTGGATAGAGCTGTGAAGAAGGCATATCGTGTGTTAGCTTTTATTAACTGGGGGTTGGAGTTTAAGAGCCGTGGGGTTATGCTGCAACTGTACAGGACCTTGGTGAGACCACATTTGGAATATTGTGTGCAGTCCATAGAAATCATAGAAACCCTACAGTGCAGAAGGAGGCCATTCGGCCCATCGAGTCTGCACCGACCACAATCCCACCCAGGCCCTACCCCCATATCCCTACATGTTTTACCCGCTAACACCTCTAATCTACGCATCTCAGGACACTAAGGGGCAATTTTAGCATGGCCAATCAACCTAACCCGCACATCTTTGGACTGTGGGAGGAAACCGGAGCACCCGGAGGAAACCCACGCAGACACGAGGAGAATGTGCAAACTCCACACAGACAGTGACCCGAGCTGGGAATCGAACCCGGGACCCTGGAGCTGTGAAGCAACAGTGCTAACCACCGTGCTACCGTACCGCCCCTGGTCACCTCACTATAAGAAGGATGTGGAAGCGCTGGAAAGAGTGCAGAGGAGATTCACCAGGATGCTGCCTGGTTTGGAGAGTAGGTCTTATGAGGAAAGGTTGAGGGAGCTAGGGCTGTTCTCTCTGGAGCGGAGGAGGCTGAGGGGAGACTTAATAGAGGTTTATAAAATGATGAAGGGGATAGATAGAGTGAACGTTGAAAGACTATTTCCTCGGGTGGATGGAGCTATTACAAGGGGGCATAACTATAGGGTTCGTGGTGGGAGATACAGGAAGGATATCAGAGGTAGGTTCTTTACGCAGAGAGTGGTTGGGGTGTGGAATGGACTGCCTGCAGTGATAGTGGAGTCAGACACTTTAGGAACATTTAAGCGGTTATTGGAGAGGGAGAGGGGGAGGTGCGAGGGGGAGGGGGGAAGGTGGAGTGGGGAGGAGGGGAAGGGAGGGGAGAGGGCGGAGGGAGAGGGGGATGGGATTCAGGTGGTGGGGGAAGGGGGAGGGAGGGAAGAGTGAGCGAAAAAAGGAAGGAGGGGAGGGATGGAGGTAGGAAAGGAGGGAGTTGATCAAAGGGAGGGAGCTCGTGTCTGAGAGAGTGAGGAAGTGCCAGAGGCAGCGAAGGAGTGTCGGAAGGAAAGCAAGGGGAAGGGGAGAGGAGGTGGGAGGGAAGGGGAGAGGAGATGGGAGGGAAGGAGGGAGGAGGGAAGAACAGGGAGGGGAGGAGGGAAGAACAGGGAGGGAAGGAGGGAGCGAAAAAATGAAGGAGGGAGGGAAGGAGGGAGTGGATCAGAGGCGGGAGGGAGTGACAGAGGGAGGGAGCGAGTGTCAGAGCGTGTGTTAGAATGACGGAGGGTCAGAGGGAGTGAGGGAGAGTCAGAGATAGTGAGGCAGTGTCAGAGGGGGGAGGGAATGTCACGTGTACTGGGACACAGTGAAAAGTATTGTTTCTTGCGCACTATACAGACAAAGCATACCCTTCATAGAGAAGGAAAGGAGAGGGTGCAGAATGTAGTGTTACAGTCACAGCTAGGGGTGTAGAGAAAGATCAACTTAATGCGAGGTAGGTCCATTCAAAAGCAGCAGGGAAGAAGCTGTTCTTGAGTCGGTCAGTACGTGACCTCAGACTTTTGTATCTTTTTCCCGATGGAAGAAGGTGGAAGAGAGAATGTCCGGGGTGTGTGGGGGGGTCCTTAATTATGCCGGCTGCTTTTCCCCGAGGCAGCGGGAAGTGTAGACAGAGTCAATGGATGGGAGGCTGGTGATGGATTGGGCTACATTCACGACCCCTTTTGTAGTTCCTTGCGGTCTTGGGCAGAGTAGGAGCCCCAGACCGAGCTGTGATACAACCAGAAAGAATGCTTTCTATGGGGCATCTGTAAAAGTTGGTGAGAGTCGTAGCTGACATGCTGAATTTCCTTAGTCTCCTGAGAAAGTAGAGGGGTTGGTGGGGCTTTCTTAACTATAGTGTCGGCGTGGGGGGACCAGGACAGGTTGTGGGGATCTGGACACCTAGAAACCTGAAGCTCTCGACCCTTTCTACTTGGTCCCCGTTGATGTCGACAGGGACATGTTCTCCTTTACGCTTCCTGAAGTCGATGACAATCCCCTTCGTCTTGTTGACATTGAGGGAGAGATTATTGTTGCCAGTTCACCAGATTCTCTGTCTCTCTCTGTGCGACAGTCGGAGACTGGACTCGAACCGACTCAGGTCGACTGTTCCGGCCACGTCGACACTCCCAGACCGTCGCGTCTTCTGGGAGGGGCTGGGGGAGGGGGAGGGGAGTGCGTCACCACGGAGCAGTCATCGAAACACCTCCGCAGACGCGACAGCAGACATCTCCAGGTGGTGCGGCAGGAAGAGCAGACGAGAGAACGAGGCTGGCGCTGAGGCTACGCTGTGCAGGGGGC
>NW_027594869.1:0-11356 GCF_964213995.1 Mustelus asterias | reverse complement strand
GGTGGGGGGGCGGAGGAGGGAGGGGGCGAGGGGGGCGGAGGAGTGGGGGCGGAGGGAGTGGGGGGCGGAGGAGGGGGGGGCGGAGGAGTGGGGGGAGTGGGGGGCGGAGGAGTGGGGGGCGGAGGAGTAGCAGAGCAGTGGGGGGTGTGGGTGGAAAGTGGGGAGAGCACCAGAGAACACAATCAATAAAGAAACTCATTCCTGATCATTTTCCTGAGCCCCTCCACAGGTGTGGAGCCTCGGTGAGGGTTCAGTTTCCAGGGATTTTGTAATGTTCGCCCTAATAACTCAGAATATTCCAGAGACTTGGATGAAAAAAGGGCACAACTGGCAGCTCAGCATTCCAGGATTTAGATACTTCAGGCGAGAGAAAGAGGATGACGAAACAGGTGGGGGTGTTGCTTCACAACTGATTAGGGAGAATGTCACAGCTACACAGAGGGAGGACATCTTGTTGGGATCCTGCAGTGAGGCCACATGGATAGAACTCAGGAACAGGAGCTGTGCAATCACAGTGTTGGGGTCGTACTACAGACCTCCCAACAGCCAGCGTGGAGTGGAGGAACTGACACGTCAGCAGATTATGGGAAGATGTAAAAACAACCGTGTTGTTGTGATGGGCGATTTTAACTTCCCCAACATAGACTGGGATTCCTTTAGTGCCGGGGGCTTGGACGGGGCAGAGTTGTTCATTGTGTCCAAGGGTGCTTCTTGAGGAAATATGTGGATAATCCAACTCAGGAAGGGGCTATCTTAGACCTGGTTCTGGGAAACGAGCCCGGACAGGTGATTGATGTCTCAGTGGGGAACCATTTTGGGAACAGGGATCACAATTCTTTAAGTTCCAAGATACTTGTAGAAAAGAATAGAAGTAATCCCAGAGTGAAAGTACTAAACTGGGGGAAGGCTGACTACGACAGTATTAGGCAGGAGCTAGGGAATGTAGACTGGGGGCGGCTGTTTGTTTGTGAGCAGAGTGAAGAAGGAGGCATACATAAATTTCAGGAAATTGAAAATGGATAAAGCTCTTGAGGAATACAAAGATAGCAGGAAAGAGCTTCAACAGGGACTTAGGAGGGCAAAAAGGGGCCATGAAATGTCTTTGGCAGGGAGGATTAAGGAGAATCCCAAGGCTTTTTGTGCGTATATAAGGAGGAAGAGGGGAGCTAAGGAAAGAGTGGGTTCACTCAAGGACAGTGGGGGGAAATTTGTGTGTGGAACCAGATGAGATGGGTGAGGTCCTTAACGAGTACTTTGCATCAGTATTCACAAAAGAGAAGGATGTGGTGGATGGTGAGTGTAGAAAGGAGGATGCTGACATTCTAGGACATGTTGAGATAATAAGGGAGGAGGTATTGGAGATGTTGAAAAACATTAAAGTGGACAAATCCCCAGGGCCAGATAGGGTCTCCCAGAATACTGAGAGGGGCGAGGGAAGAAATTGCTGAGGCCTTGGCCAGAATCTTTGTATCCTCTTTAGCCACGGGCAAGGTACCAGAGGATTGGAGAGGAGCTAACATTGTTCCTCTGTTTAAGAAGGACAGAAGAGACAATCTGGGAAATGACAGGCCTGTGAGCCTTACATCAGTGGTGGGGGAAATTATTGGAGAAGATTCTTAGGGACAGGATGTACCTCACATCTGGAAGAGAATAGGCTTATTAGCGACGGGCAGCATGGTTTTGGGAAGGGGAGGTCGTGTCTCACAAACTTGATTGAGTTCTTTGAGGAAGTGACAAGAAAAATTGACCAGGGCAGGGCAGTGAATGCTGTATACATGGACTTTAGTAAAGCCTTCGATAAGGTTCCTCATGGCAGGCTGATACAGAAGGTGGAGTCATTTGGGATCCAAGGTGAGCTGGTAAGATGGATCCAAAACTGGCTTGGACATAGAAAGCAGAGAGTAGCAGTGGAAGGGTACTTTGCTAACTGGAGGTCCGTGACAGGCCGTGTTTCACAAGGATCAGTGCTGGGGCCTCTGTTGTTTGTAATATATAGAAATGATTTGGAGGAAAATGTAGGTGGTCTGATTAGTAAATTTGCCGATGATACAAGAATTGGGGGAGTAGCAGATAGTGAGGAGGATTGTCGGAGGATACAGCAGGGTATAAATCGGCTGGAGACCTGGGCCGAAAGATGGCAGATGGAATTTAAACTTGGACAAATGTGAGGTGATGTGATTTGGAAAGTCTACTGCAGAAGGAAAGTTTACAGTAAATGGTCGCGCCCTTAGAAATATTAGCACACAGAGGGATCTAGGGCATGCAGATCCACAGTTCCCTGAAGGTGGCAACTCAGGTGGACAAGGTGGTCAAGAAGGCATATGGCATCCTGCCCTTCATCGGTCGGGGCGTTGAGTATAGGAATTGGAAAATCATGTTGCAGTTGTATAAGACTTTGGTTAGGCTGCATTTTGGAGTATTGTGTACAACTCTGGTTGCCAGACTACTGGAAGGATGTTGATGCATTGGAAAAGGTGCAGAAGAGATTTACCAGGATGTTGCCTGGTTTGGAGGATATGGACTATGAAGAAAGGTTGAACAAACTTGGATTGTTTTCATTGGAGGGTCGGAGGATGAGGCGGGACCTGATAGAGGTTTACAAGATCATGACAGGCTTGGATAGAGTGGATAGTCAGAGTCCTTTTCTCCAGGGTTGAAGGGTCAGGTACTCGGGGGCATAGATTAAGAGTGAGAGGGGGCAAGTTTAAAAGAGATATAAAGGGCAAGTTTTTTATAGTGAGATTGCTGGACAGGGTTTTAACCATCACGGACTCCTCCATGTCCTTTTTGTTTAGGAGAGCGTGGTTAATCCGGAGAACAATCCAATCAAAGAGTGCGGTGTACAGGGACTTGGCCATGGAGTCTCGGGTCGTTATTGCCTGGAATACACCACAAAATAGCCAATCAGAGCAGTCACTGCGCAAAGACACCTGGACTGAGTTACCCAGGTCACAGCCTCCAACCAGACCCCGCCCATCCAGCCGGACCGGGCCCCGCCCATCCGGACCGGGCCCCGCCGGACTGGTCCCTGCCCAGGCCCGGGCCGTACTGGGCCCCGCCCCCGCCACCAGGCCCGCCCGGTCCCGCCCTGCCGGGCTGCGATCCCGCCCCACCAGACCAAGCCCCGCCCCCACCCGCCCACCCAGGCTCCACCCTGCCCCACCCCGCCCTGCCAGGCTCTGCCCCGCCCCACCAGGCCCTGCCCCGCCCCACCCCACCCACCCAGGCTCCACCCTGCCCCACCCCGCCCTGCCAGGCTCTGCCCCCGCCCCACCAGACCCAAGCCCCGCCCCACCCCACCACCCCCCCAGGCTCCACCCTGCCCTGCCAGGCTCTGCCCCGCCCCACCAGGCCCTGCCCCCGCCCCACCAGGCCCTGCCCCGCCCCACCTGGCCCTGCCCCGCCCCACCCGGCCCTGCCCCACCCCACCCGGCCCTGCCCCACCCCACCCCGCCAGACCGGGCCCCGCTCCACTCAGCCAGACCTGTTACACATTCCACTTCAGGCAAATTCTGCCAAGTTTTCCCAGTGTCAGATGCACAGCTGCCTGAAGCTGTGAGCGGAATCCCACAGTGCGACTTACCTCATTGTGGCTGTATGGCAAAATCAGCTTCTCCCCCACTGTCACCGTCTTCCTCTTTGTTAAAGCTTCAACTAGCGTGTCCCGTTTCACCTGGAGAACACGGGGAGAGAGCAATCACACTGGAGCTCCGTCTACAACCTGATTTTCACATTGTTAACAGGGTACAGAGGCACTGGAGAAGGGGCAAAACAGATGCCAGTTTGGGTGGGTTCCCCTGGCAGCCAGTTCCATAAAGGGAGTAATCACCTTGTGCCAGAATTCGAGACCATCGTGGACAGTGTGGCTGCACAGGGTAGCAGACACACCCACTCAGCCAATCCGGAGTCCAGCTGATTCCAACTGGAAAGGATTCTCCCTACATTCACCAACCGGGAGGCTTTGTATTCAAACTCAGGATGTGGTGTCACTGGCAGGGCCAGCCTTTATTGCCCATCCCTAATTGCCCTTGAGTAGGTGGTGGTGAGCTGCCTTCTTGAACTGCTGCAGTCCCGAAGATTTAGGTACACCCACAGTGCTTTAGTGAAGGAGTTGAAGCATTTTTGCCCAGTAACAGTGAAGGAATAGCGATTTATCGGGAATCCATCGGGAATTGGGAGTCCATCACGGAAACCAGCCTCCCATCCATTGACTCTGTCCACACTTCCCGCTGCCTCAGCAAAGCAGCCAGCATAATTAAGGACCCCACGCTCCCTGGACATTCTCTCTTCCACCTTCTTCCATCGGGAAAAAGGTACAAAAGTCTGAGGTCACGTACCAACCGACTCGAGAACAGCTTCTTCCCTGCTGCCGTCAGACTTTTGAATGGACTACCTCGCATTAATTTGATCTTTCTCTACACCCTAGCTATGACTGTAACACTACATTCTGCACTCTCTCGTTTCCTTCTCTATGAACGGTATGCTTTGTCTGTACAGTGCACAATAAACAATACTTTTCACTGTATACTGATGCAGGTGAGAATAATAAATCAAATCAAATCCTATTAACCACACCCTTATTAATGGTATAATAATTGTATTTAATTATTTGCAGGTTGTGAGCATTAACTGGGAATTCACCCGTTCTCCAATCAACAGGAGCAGACGGAAGATGTTGTTATTTCATTGGAAGGTGCATGTTTGAAATGTGTATCTCTGTAAATAAATCCTCATAAAAAGTGTCTCCAGATTGGCTGCAGTTCTATCCTTCACGCACCTTCAGCAGCTCCGACAGGGTGTCCAGGACTTCAGGGGGTCCAACCTCCAAACTCTCTTCCCTGCCAGTGGATTTCCTTTTATAGATAACATTCCCGAGATAGAGGATTGTGGAGAGAACAAAAAATATCCTGAAGGGGGAATGGGAGAGGTCATGGAGTTTTGCAAATCCGGAAACATTCAACAATTCCAACTGTGTGAGATATTTAAAAACTGCTTATTTAATAATTTATCAAATGTCAGCGGAATCGTATAAGAGGCTCCTCCCACCACGCGCTCTTTATTAACCCGATTTCTAATCGTCCTTATCGCTCTTCACCACTCAGAGTCAGAGCAGAGAGGACTCCATCCCTGTGCCGGGAGCGGGTGGGGCCCCGGAACTCCCCCCTCTCAATCATCGTCAACATGATACTTCTGGTAATTACAGAACACACTGTGATTGGCTTGCACTGACCAACCAGAGGGAGCCTGTGATTTTGGCAATCAGGTGATAAATGAGACGGGAATATAAGCTCGGGTAACTCACTGAATCTTGGTCCTGTGCAGAAAGCCCACCATCTCCATGGCCTGTTTCAGCCGCTCAAAGTCATGCTTCAAATCCTCGCCATCATCCAGACAGAAGTTCTGCTTCTAGGAGTCAGCAAGAGAGAGGACATATTTCAGCCCAGAATGGGAGAGAGGGAAACAGACCGCACGCCAGGGAGAGAAGCAGACCGCACGCCAGGGAGAGAAGCAGACCGCACGCCAGGGAGAGAAGCAGACCGCACGCCAGGGAGAGAAGCAGACCGCACGCCAGGGAGAGAAACAGACCGCACGCCAGGGAGAGAAACAGACCGCACGCCAGGGAGGGAAGCGGGGGTTGGAGAAATCACACAAATGCTTTGGCCTCAACTACATTCTGTGGGAGTGAATTCCACACATTCACCGCCCTCTGGGTGAAGAAATTTCGCCTCCCCTCAGTTCTAAAAGGTTTACCCCTTATTCTCAAACTATGACCCCTAGTTCTGGACTCCCCCACCATTGGGAACATTCTTTCTGAATCCACCCTGTCTAATCTTGTTAGAATTTTACAAGTTTCTATGAGGTCCCCTCTCACTCTTCTAAACGCCAATGAATACAATCCTAACCGACTTAGTCTCTCCTCATATGACAGACCTACCATCCCAGGAATCAGCCTGGTAAAACTTTGCTGTACTCCCTCTATAGCAAGGACATCCTTCCTCAGATAAGGACACCAAAACTTTTTTTATTAATTCATGGGAAATGGGCGTCGCTGGCTGGCCAGCATTTATTGCCCATCCCTATTATCTCCAAATTTGAATGTATTATCTCCAAATTTGCAGATGATACGAAGTTGGGTGGGAGGGTGAGCTGTGAGGCCAGGTAATTGTAGGCCGGTGAGCTTGACGTCCGTGGTGGGGAAGTTGTTGGAGAAGATTCTTAGAGATAGGATGTATGCGCATTTAGAAAGGAATAAACTCATTAACGATAGTCAGCATGGTTTTGTGAGAGGGAGGTCATGCCTCACTAACCTGGTGGAGTTTTTTGAAGAAGTGACCAAAATGGTTGACGAGGGAAGGGCCGTGGATGTCGTCTATATGGACGTTAGTAAAGCATTTGACAAAGTACCTCATGGTAGGCTGGTGAAAAAGGTTGGATCTCATGGGATAAAGGGGGAGGTGGCTAGATGGGTGGAGAACTGGCTTGGTCACAGAAGACAGAGGGTGGTAGTGGAAGGGTCTTTTTCCGGCTGGAGGCCTGTGACTAGTGGTGTTCCGCAGGGCTCTGTATTGGGACCTCTGCTGTTTGTGATTTATATAAATGATCTGGAAGAAGGTGTAACTGGGGTGATCAGTAAGTTTGCGGACGACACAAAATTGGACTTGCAGATAGTGAGGAGCATTGTCAGAAGCTACAGAAGGATATAGATAGGCTGGTAATTTGGGCAAAGAAATGGCAGATGGAGTTCAATCTGATAAATGCGAAGTGATGCATTTTGGTAGAAATAATGTAGGGAGGAGCTATATGATAAATGGCAGAACCATAAAGGGTGTAGATACGCAGAGGGACCTGGGTGTGCAAGTCCACAGATCCTTGAAAGTGACGTCACAGGTGGAGAAGGTGGTGAGGAAGGCATATGGCATGCTTGCCTTTATAGGACGGGGCATAGAGTATAAAAGTTGGGGTCTGATGTTGCAGATGTATAGAACGTTGGTTCGGCCGCATCTGGAATACTGCGTCCAGTTCTGGTCGCCACACTACCAGAAGGACGTGGAGGCTTTGGAGAGAGTACAGAGGAGGTTTACCAGGATGTTACCTGGTATGGAGGGGCTTAGTTATGAGGAGAGATTGGGTAAACTGGGGTTGTTCTCCTTGGAAAGACGGAGGATGAGGGAGACTTAATAGAGGTGTATAAAATTATGAAAGGCATAGATAGGGTGAACGGTGGGAAGCTTTTCCCAGGTCGGTGGTGACGTTCACGAGGGGTCATAGGTTCAAGGTGAAGGGGGGAGGTTTAACACAGATATCAGACGGACATATTTTACACAGAGGTGGTGGGGGCCTGGAATGCGCTGCCAGGCAAGCTGGTGGAGGCGGACACACTGGGAATGTTTAAGACTTATCTAGATAGCCATATGAACGGAGTGGGAATGGAGGGATACAAAAGAATGGTCTAGTTTGGACCAGGGAGCGGCGCGGGCTTGGAGGGCCGAAGGGCCTGTTCCTGTGCTGTATTGTTCTTGTTTTTGTGAGGAGGATGCAGAGATGCTTCAGTGTGGTTTGGACAGGCTGAGTGTGTGGGCATCTGCATGGCAGATGCAGAATAATGTGGATAAATGTGAGGTTATCCACTTTGGTAGCACTAATAGGAAGATAGATTATTACTTGAATGGATGTAAATTGAGAAAGATTTCAACGAGACCTTGGAGTCCTCGTGCATCCATCACTGAAAGTAAGCGTGCAGGTACAGCAGGAGTAAAGAAGGCAAATGGTATGTTGGCCTTCATAGCGAGAGGATTTGAGTTTAGGGATAGGGATGTTTTGTTGTAATTGTACAGGGCGTTGGTGAGGCCACACTTGGAGGATTATGTGCAGTTTTGGTGCCCTTGTCCGAGGAAGGATGCCCTTGCCATAGAGGGAAGCAATGGCCTAGGGGTATCACTAGACTATTGATCCAGAAACTCATGTTCTCGAGACCCGGGTTTGAATCCTGCCATGGCAGTTGGTGGAATTTGAATTCAGTGAAAAATATCTGGAATTAAGAATCAGCTGATGACCATGAAACCATTGTTGATTGACGGAAGAACCCACCTGGTTCACTAATGTCCTTTGGGGAAGGACATCTGCCGTCCTGGCCTACATGTGACTCCAGAGACACAGCAATGTGGTTGAATCTCAACTGCCCTCGGGCAACTAGGGATGGGCAATAAATGCTGGCCAGCCAGCGATGCCCATGTCCCATGAATGAATAAAAAAGTTTTGGTGTCCTTATCTGAAGAAGGTTGTCCTTGCTATAGAGGGAGTACAGCAAAGTTTTACCAGGCTGATTCCTGGGATGGTAGGTCTGTCATACGAGGAGAGACTAAGTCAGTTAGGATTGTATTCATTGGCGTTTAGAAGAGTGAGAGGGGATCTCATAGAAACTTGTAAAATTCTAACAAGATTAGACAGGGTAGATTCAGAAAGAATGTTCCCAATGGTGGGAGAGTCCAGAACGAGGGGTCATAGTTTGAGAATAAGGGGTAAACCTTTTAGAGCTGAGGGGAGGAGAAATTTCTTCACCCAGAGGGTGGTGAATGTGTGGAATTCGCTACCACAATGTAGTTGAGGCCAAAACATTTATAATGTGAACAGATCCCTGCGGAACGCCACTAGTCACTGACTGCCAATCAGAAAGAGAGAGCGCGAGCGAAGGAGCACGAGCAGGAGCGAGAGCGAGGCGGGGGAAAGACGGTCAAAGTCAGGCAGAGACCAAGCAAGATGGCGGCTGCTTATGCTGACAGCAGACCGTGACAAATCCCCAGTCCCGCCCTCACTGATTATACATCCGAGTGTTCAGTGGCGAAGTTTACTGCAGGCGCCCCACTGCCCTATCCAGGCCCATATTGAAGAGATGCCCAATGTCACTGAGCCACCAATCAGCAAAGAAGATGCATCTCCGGAAGAGGACGGATCTCCAGAAACACAATGAGGCCGGAGGACAGGCGCCCTCAATGACACTGAATCTGGAAGTTCCACCGACTGATGCTCCCCCCACCTGCCAATGTCCCAGAGTCCAGGGCCACTGACAGTCTCCGTCCCCCTCTCTATCTCCGGATGGGAATATCGGTGCGGATCTCTCTCGATCCCCGGATGGGAATATCAGTGCGGATCTCTCTCTATCCTTTATTGCTAATTTTGGTTAGTCGTGCTGGTTAGGGTGCATTGGCCGTGCTAAATTCTCCCTCCATGGACCTGAACAGGCACCAGAGTGTGGCGACTAGGGGATTTTCACAGTAACTTCACTGCAGTGTTAACGTAAGCCCACTTGTGACACTAATAAATAAACTTCAAACATTGGCTAACCAGTAGCTTGCCCGCTGGCTGTAGAATTATCGACCAACCTGATTGAGGTAGTAATAATCTTCCGGCTGCTTCAAATGGAAATCTCGGCGTTCCGACTCACTCGCCCCCATCAGCAAGTAGTAAAATACATGATAGTTCCTGCACGTTGTGGGGGTGGGGGGGGGGAGAGATAGGGGAGGAGGGAGGGGAGAGAAGGAGGGGAGAGGGGAGAAGGGAGGGGGGAGGAGGGAAGGGAGGGAGAGGGGAGAGGAGTGAGCAAGTGAGAGAGAGAGAGAGAGGCTGTGAGGAGTTGCTGTTGGTGAACCACAGGTCAAAAAGCTCAATGATAAAAACATTAACATTTATTCCAGCTCCAGCCACACTCACTGTTAATCCGGATAACACTTCGAGCGCTGGGCATGAGAGATCGAGGCTCGAGGCTGCCACAGGCCGCGGGGGGGGGGCACGTCAGGCCTCTGAGCCAACGCTGGTCACACAGATTAGGATTGATGAGTGTGGAATGATCACTTGGGCAGGGAATGCTTTATGATGTACGGGTGCTATATAAATGCAAGTCTGCACCAGCAGGAGATGAAGGGGAGCAATCAGAAACAGGTAAACTCGACTTGAGATTGTGAAGCAGGCTGACAGCTCAGAGCAGAACAGACATGGAGGTGGGGGAGTTCTGTGACCAGAACACACTCACATGTCCCACCTTTGACCTCCATCCTGCTCCTATTCTCATTAAAAAACGGGGGAAACTTGACAACCCCGTCACTTTGATGTCCAGCATCTGGTCTGAAATGGCCAATCAAATTGCGCCCTGACAGAAGGTCATCTAGGGTTACTCTGTGAAAGGTTTGGGTGGGGTGGAGGGGGGGGGGGGTGGGGGGGGGCGGTTGTCACTGACCTCTCGACCTAATCTTACCTCTCATCAGCTTCCTGAGACACCAGGCGGGATTTTTCCAGGAGATATTTCTCCACAACAGCCCTAGAAAAAGAGGAAAAATTAATCCAATGTAGTGGACAGAGAGAAAGAGACAGAGAGGCAGAGAGAGAGAGGGCAGAGGGAGAGAGGGGCAGAGGGAGAGAGGGGCAGAGGGAGAGAGGGGCAGAGGGAGAGAGGGGCAGAGAGAGAGAGGGGCAGAGAGAGAGAGGGGCAGAGAGAGAGAGGGGCAGAGAGAGAGAGGGGCAGAGAGAGGGGCAGAGGGAGAGAGGGGCAGAGGGAGAGAGGGGCAGAGGGAGAGAGGGGCAGAGGGAGAGAGGGGCAGAGGGAGAGAGGGGCAGAGGGAGAGAGGGGCAGAGGGAGAGAGGGGCAGAGGGAGAGAGGGGCAGAGGGAGAGAGGGGCAGAGGGAGAGAGGGCAGAGGGAGAGAGGGGCAGAGGGAGAGAGGGGCAGAGGGAGAGAGGGGCAGAGGGAGAGAGGGGCAGAGGGAGAGAGGGGCAGAGGGAGAGAGGGGCAGAGGGAGAGAGGGGCAGAGGGAGAGAGGGGCAGAGGGAGAGAGGGGCAGAGGGAGAGAGGGGCAGAGGGAGAGAGGGGCAGAGGGAGAGAGGGGCAGAGGGAGAGAGGGGCAGAGGGAGAGAGGGGCAGAGGGAGAGAGGGGCAGAGGGAGAGAGGGGCAGAGGGAGAGAGGGGCAGAGGGAGAGAGGGGCAGAGGGAGAGAGGGGCAGAGGGAGAGAGGGGCAGAGGGAGAGAGGGGCAGAGGGAGAGAGGGGCAGAGGGAGAGAGGGGCAGAGGGAGAGAGGGGCAGAGGGAGAGAGGGGCAGAGGGAGAGAGGGGCAGAGGGAGAGAGGGGCAGAGGGAGAGAGGGGCAGAGGAGAGAGGGGCAGAGGGCAGAGGGAGAGAGGGGCAGAGGGAGAGAGGGGCAGAGGGAGAGAGGGGCAGAGGGAGAGAGGGGCAGAGGGAGAGAGGGGCAGAGGGAGAGAGGGGCAGAGGAGAGAGGGGCAGAGGGAGAGAGGGGCAGAGGGAGAGAGGGGCAGAGGGAGAGAGGGGGCAGAGGGAGAGAGGGGCAGAGGGAGAGAGGGGCAGAGGGAGA
>NW_027594868.1:0-11375 GCF_964213995.1 Mustelus asterias | reverse complement strand
GTGGTGGTGGGGAAGATCTTTCTCTCTCTTCAGTGTCTCACCGAACCCCAACACCAGGGAGAAAGTGGCAGTGGGGGACATGATCAAAAAACAAGATGGCGCCCACGGAGTTGGGCCCAGCTGCCACCTTTGGGCCTGAGCTGCTCCAAAGGTCAGAGGTCGGAGTGCAGAGGGCGCACAAACTCCTCCAACTGGTTTCACCTCTTTGGGAACCACCCGAATTACGTTACTAACCTATACATAGAAATATATCTTTTCTCTCTGTGTCTCTACCTATAAAACCGACCATGTTATGTTTCTGCAGCTGAATAGTCCGATTCAGAGGGGGGGGATTCCGGCCCCTCGCGCAGCTTTGGCGGCCCAGCAACTCCATCCACCCCCCTCCCCTGTGTCCCATTCCCCTCAGCTGCCCCACAGTCCCTCCCTCCCCACCCCACACGGGCGGCACTGAGGTAAAGGAGGAGCCGCCATCTTGCTTGGAATGGCAGGGGAGAGGGAGCTCTGGGACAGCGGGGGCTCCCCCCGCTTCAGACCGCTCCCATTTCCCTACACGGGCTACATCATTTCACCCCTCTCCCCCCCCCCCACCTCCCCCATGCCATGGCGGTTGGGTACAGGGGGTGGCAGGTGGGGTGTGGGGATGAAGGGGTGGCCAGAAAGTCTTCCGGAGGCTCCCACGCATGCCTGAGGCCTGAGGAGGGACAAACATGGGCGATTGCAGCCCACCCTTGCGCACGAGGGGATGCCTGCCCTCGAGCCTCCTCTGCGTGCGGCCTTGTGATGACTTCTGTCCCTCTCCCACGTGAGGTGCGTCTTCCCCCGTCTCCATTTTGAGTGTCCCCACTGGGCCCTTGGGGGGGACATGTGAGGTGGATTACCCTCAGACGATTTCCCCCCCCACTCTCTCTCTCTCTCCCTCCCTCCCTCCCTTCCCCCACCCCCCTCACCCTCAGATTACCGCCAGGGGTCCCTGGGCGGGATGGCCGAGAGAGGGAACTCGGCAGGACGGTGGGCAAGCACAGGGCAACAGAAGGGGGCCGTTTTTACATTGCAGCCCAGCGATCAGCGATGCCTCTCGCGGATGGGGGCGGGAGGGGGGGGGCTGCGTTTCTGAGCTCCCTTGGGAAGGGACGGAGCTCCAATATTCCGCCAAACCCCTCGGCTTTGAATGCCCAACGCCCCCCCCTCCCTTCCCGGCCTTCTTGCCACTGTCCTGCCTTTTGGATACACACTCCCACCCCACCTCCTCTCAAACGTTCCCCCCCTCCGCCCCACCTCCCCCCCCCCACCCCCCTCCGCCCGCCCCTCCTCCCAAACGTCCCTCCCCGTCCCCCCCTCCCCGGACAATCCCTTTCCCCGTCTCAACTCCAATAGCGACCTTCTCCAGCTCTCAACCCTCCCTGCACCCAACCTCCAGTCCTCCCCTCCCCCTCCTGCCATCCACTGCGAATCACGCTCCCCCCCCGGCAACCAAATCAGCATTGCCTCTCCTCCTGAGGCCTTGGGCCTATGATCAGCCGAGGACGAAGGTGGGGGGGGGGGGGGGGGGGAGAATGGGACTGGAGGGCGTGATTGACGTTGAGGGTTAGTTGACGATTTCCCCCCTCGCTCCCTCCCTTCCCCTCCCCTCCTCCCCAGCTTCCTCAAGGCCTACTCAGGCTAGATTTGGAGCCTTTCCTCGCCCCCTCCATTACCTCTCGAGAAACAGCTCAGGGGGAAAGTGACAATCTCCCCACCCGCCCTCCCTTCAAAAACGGCCGCTGTCCTGCACTGGGAGGGTCGGCATGGCAACCGGACGGAGGGGAGAGAGAGAAGGAGGGAGGGGCGGAAGGAGTGAGGGCAAGAGGTCGCCCCACTTTAACACTCTGGTGGGCCACAATCCACGTGGGACATTGAAGGCCTAAGGCCAACGATCCTTCAGGTGTATATTTCGCAGATTCACCTTTCGGGAGAAAAAAAAACAATCAGAATAATTTGGGCATTTTTGGACATAACTTACAGGGTGAAGCTCCCTCTACACTGTCCCCATCAAACACTCCCAGGACAGGTACAGCACGGGGTTAGATACAGAGTAAAGCTCCCTCTACACTGTCCCCATCAAACACTCCCAGGACAGGTACAGCACGGGGTTAGATACAGAGTAAAGCTCCCTCTACACTGTCCCCATCAAACACTCCCAGGACAGGTACAGCACGGGGTTAGATACAGAGTAAAGCTACCTCTACACTGTCCCCATCAAACACTCCCAGGACAGGTACAGCACGGGGTTAGATACAGAGTAAAGCTCCCTCTACACTGTCCCCATCAAACACTCCCAAGACAGGTACAGCACGGGGTTAGATACAGAGTAAAGCTCCCTCTACACTGTCCCCATCAAACACTCCCAGGACAGGTACAGCACGGGGTTAGATACAGAGTAAAGCTCCCTCTACACTGTCCCCATCAAACACTCCCAGGACAGGTACAGCACGGGGTTAGATACAGACTAAAGCTCCCTCTACACTGTCCCCATCAAACACTCCCAGGACAGGTACAGCACGGGGCTAGATACAGAGTAAAGCTACCTCTACACTGTCCCCATCAAACACTCCCAGGACAGGTACAGCACGGGGTTAGATACAGAGTAAAGCTCCCTCTACACTGTCCCCATCAAACACTCCCAGGACAGGTACAGCACGGGGTTAGATACAGACTAAAGCTCCCTCTACACTGTCCCCATCAAACACTCCCAGGACAGGTACAGCACGGGGTTAGATACAGAGTAAAGCTCCCTCTACACTGTCCCCATCAAACACTCCCAGGACAGGTACAGCACGGGGTTAGATACAGACTAAAGCTCCCTCTACACTGTCCCCATCAAACACTCCCAGGACAGGTACAGCACGGGGTTAGATACAGAGTAAAGCTCCCTCTACACTGTCCCCATCAAACACTCCCAGGACAGGTACAGCACGGGGTTAGATACAGAGTAAAGCTCCCTCTACACTGTCCCCATCAAACACCCCCAGGACAGGTACAACACGGGGTTAGATACAGAGTAAAGCTCCCTCTACACTGTCCTCATCAAACACTCCCAGGACAGGTACAGCACGGGGTTAGATACAGAGTGAAGCTCCCTCTACACTGCCCCCATCAAACACTCCCAGGACAGGGACAGCACGGGGTTAGATACAGAGTAAAGCTCCCTCGACACTGTCCCCCATCAAACACTCCCAGGACTGGTACAGCACGGGGTTAGATACAGAGTAAAGCTCCCTCTACACTGCCCCATCAAACACTCCCAGGACAGGAACAGCACGGGGTTAGGTACAGAGTAAAGCTCCCTCTACACTGTCCCCATCAAACACTCCCAGGACAGGGACAGCACGGGGTTAGATACAGAGTAAAGCTCCCTCTACACTGTCCCCATCAAACACTCCCAGGACAGGAACAGCACGGGGTTAGATACAGAGTAAAGCTCCCTCTACACTGTCCCCATCAAACACTCCCAGGACAGGTACAGCACGGGGTTAGATACAGAGTGATGCTCTCTCTACACTGTCCCCATCAAACACTCCCAGGACAGGTACAGCACGGGCTTAAGAACAAAGAACAAAGAACAGTACAGCACAGGAAACAGGCCCTTCGGCCCTCCAAACCTGTGCCGCTCCTTGGTCCAACTAGACCAATCGTTTGTATCCCTCCATTCCCAGGCTGCTCATGTGGCTATCCAGGTAAGTCTTAAACGATGTCAGCGTGCCTGCCTCCACCACCCTACTTGGCAGCGCATTCCAGGCCCCCACCATCCTCTGTGTAAAAAACGTCCCTCTGATATCTGAGTTATACTTCGCCCCTCTCACCTTGAGCCCGTGACCCCTCGTGATCGTCACCTCCGACCTGGGAAAAAGCTTCCCACTGTTCACCCTATCTATACCCTTCATAATCTTGTATACCTCTATTAGATCTCCCCTCATTCTCCGTCTTTCCAAGGAGAACAACCCCAGTCTACCCAATCTCTCCTCATAGCTAAGACCCTCCATACCAGGCAACATCCTGGTAAACCTTCTCTGCACTCTCTCTAACGCCTCCACGTCCTTCTGGTAGTGCGGCGACCAGAACTGGACGCAGTACTCCAAATGTGGCCTAACCAGCGTTCTATACAGCTGCATCATCAGACTCCAGCTTTTATACTCTATACCCTGTCCTATAAAGGCAAGAATACCATATGCCTTCTTCACCACCTTCTCCACCTGTGTTGCCACCTTCAAGGATTTGTGGACTTGCCCACTTAGGTCCCTCTGTGTTTCTATACTTAGATACAGAGTAAAGCTCCCTCTGCACTGTCCCCATCAAACACTCCCAGGACAGGTACAGCACGGGGTTAGATACAGAGTAAAGCTCCCTCTGCACTGTCCCCATCAAACACTCCCAGGACAGGTACAGCACGGGGTTCGATACAGAGTAAAGCTCCCTCTACACTGTCCCCATCAAACACTCCCAGGACAGGTACAGCATGGGGTTAGATACAGAGTAAAGCTCCCTCTACACTGTCCCCATCAAACACTCCCAGGACAGGTACAGCACGGGGTTAGATACAGAGTAAAGCTCCCTCTACACTGTCCCCATCAAACACTCCCAGGACAGGTACAGCACGGGGTTAGATACAGAGTAAAGCTCCCTCTACACTGTCCCCATCAAACACTCCCAGGACAGGTACAGCACGGGGTTAGATACAGAGTAAAGCTCCCTCTACACTGTCCCCATCAAACACTCCCAGGACAGGTACAGCACGGGGTTAGATACAGAGTAAAGCTCCCTCTACATTGTCCCCATCAAACACTCCCAGGACAGGTACAGCACGGGGTTAGATACAGAGTAAAGCTCCCTCTACACTGTCCCCATTAAACACTCCCAGGACAGGTACAGCACGGGGTTAGATACAGTGTAAAACTCTCCCTACACTGTCCCCATTAAACAAAGAACAAGGAACAATACAGCACAGGAACAGGCCCACCAAACCCGCGCCGCTCCCTGGTCCAAACTAGACCATTCTTTTGTATCCCTCCATTCCCAGTCCGTTCATGTGGCTATCTAGATAAGTCTTAAACGTTCCCAGTGTGTCCGCCTCCACCACCTTGCCCGGCAGCGCATTCCAGGCCCCCACGACCCTCTGTGTAAAATATGTCCTTCTGATATCTGTGTTAAACCTCCCCCCTTCACTTTGAACCTATGACCCCTCGTGAACGTCACCACCGACCTGGGGAAAAGCTTCCCACCGTTCACCCTATCCATGCCTTTCATAATTTATACACCTCTATTAAGTCTCCCCTCATCCTCCGTCTTTCCAGGGAGAACAACCCCCAGTTTACCCAATCTCTCCTCATAACGAAGCCCTTCCACACCAGGCAACATCCTGGTAAACCTCCTCTGCACTCTCTCCAAAGCCTCCACGTCCTTCTGGTAGTGTGGCGACCAGAACTGGACGCAGTATTCCAAATGCGGCCGAACCAACATTCTATACAACTGCAACATCAGACCCCAACTTTTATACTCTGTGCCCCGTCCTATAAAGGCAAGCATGCCATATGCCTTCTTCACCACCTTCTCCACCTGTGACGTCACCTTCAAGGATCTGTGGACTTGCACACCCAGGTCCCTCTGCGTATCTACACCCTTTATGGTTCTGCCATTTATCGTATAGCTCCCCCCACGTTAGTTCTAACAAAATGCATCACTTCGCATTCATCTGGATTGAACTCCATCTGCCAATTCTTTGCCCAAATTTCCAGCCTATCTATATCCTTCTGTAGCCTCTGACAATGTTCCTCACTATCAGCAAGTCCTGCCATTTTCGTGTCGTCCGCAAACTTACTGATCACCCCAGTTACACCTTCTTCCAGATCGTTTATATAAATCAGAAACAGCAGAGGTCCCAATACAGAGCCCTGCGGAACACCACTAGTCACAGGCCTCCAGCCGGAAAAAAACCCTTCCACTACCACCCTCTGTCTTCTGTGACCAAGCCAGTTCTCCACCCATCTAGCCACCTCCCCCTTTATCCCGTGAGATCCAACCTTTTGCACCAACCTACCATGAGGGACTTTGTCAAACGAAAGTCCATATAGACGACATCCACGGCCCTTCCCTCGTCAACCATTCTAGTCACTTCTTCAAAAAACTCCACCAGGTTAGTGAGGCATGACCTCCCTCTCACAAAACCATGCTGACTATCGTTAATGAGGTTATTCGTGGAGTCGGGGGAGGGAGGAGGGGGGATTCGGGGGGAGGGGGAGGGGGGTGTCGGGGGATGGGGGGTATCGGGGGGTGGGGGGTGTCGTGGGGTGGGGGTGTCGGGGGGAGGGGGTGCCGGGGGGAGGGGAGTGCCGGGGGGAGGGGGGTGCTAGGGGGAGTCGGGGGGAGGGGGGAGTCGGGAGTCGGGGCGTGCTGGGTGAAGAGGGGAGTCGGGGGGAGTCAGGGGGCCGGGGGGAGTTGGGGGGGATGGGGGAGTCGGGGGGAGGGGGGAGCGGGGAGTCGGGTGAAGTCGGGGGGAGGGGGAGTGGGAGTCGGGGGGGCGGGGGGTGTCGGGGGGAGAGGGGGTGTCGGGGGGGAGTCGGGGAGAGGGGGGTGTCGGGGGGGGATGTCGGGGGGGAAGGGGGTGTCGTGGGGGAGGGGGTAGTCGGGGGGGAGTCGGGGTGTCGGGGGGAGGGGGCTGTCGGCGGTGAGTCGGGGTGTCGGGGGGAAGGGGCTGTCGGCGGGGAGGGGGGAGTCGGGGGGAGTGGGGTTGTCGGGGGAGGGGGGAGTCGGAGGTGGGGTGGGAGTCGGGGGAATCGGGGGGAGGTGGGGGGGAGTCGGGGGAATCGGGGGGAGTCGGGGGGAGGGGGGAGTCGGGGGGAGTGGGGTTGTCGGGGGAGGGGGGAGTCGGAGGTGGGGTGGGAGTCGGGGGTGGGAGGGGGGAGTCGGTGGGGAGGGGGGAGTCGGTGGGGAGGGGGGAGTCGGTGGGGAGGGGGGAGTCGGGGGGGAGGGGGGAGTAGGGGGGGAGGGGGGAGTAGGGGGGAGGGGGGAGTCGGGGGGGGAGGGGGGAGTCGGGGGGGGAGGGGGGAGTCGGGGAGTCAGGGGCGGGGCGGGAGTCGGGGGGGGAGGCGGGCGGGCGTCGGGGAGGGGGGAGTCGAGGGAGGGGGGAGTCGGGGGGGAGGGGGGAGTCGGGGGGGAGTCGGAGGGGAGGGGGGAGTCGGGAAGAGTTGGAGGTGGGGGGAGGTGAGGGGTTGGAGGTGGGGGGAGGTGAGGGGTTGGAGGTGGGGGAGGTGAGGGGTTGGAGGTGGGGGAGGGAGTGGAGGGGGTAGTCCGGGAGTTGGAGGTGAGGGGTAGTTGGGGGCGAGTTGGGGGGCGAGAGGGGGGGAGTCGGGGGTGTCAGGAGGTGAGAGAGGATGTGTCTAAATTATGACTAATGTAAAACCCATGAGCAATTGTCCATCTTCTCCTGGCCCCTCAGTGACAGTGTCGGGCCTCCCGGCTTCTACCCAGCCTGGCCGCCCGGAGCCCCGGGCCCACCCGAGTCTGGCCTCCCCTCGCCCCGGGCCCATCTGAGCCTGGCCGCCTGGAGCCCCGGGCCCACCTGAGCCTGGCCGCCTGGAGCCCCGGGCCCACCTGAGCCTGGCCGCCTGGAGCCCCGGGCCCACCCGAGTCTGGCCGCCTGGAGCCCCGGGCCCACCTGAGCCTGGCCGCCTGGAGCCCCGGGCCCACCTGAGCCTGGCCGCCTGGAGCCCCGGGCCCACCCGAGTCTGGCCGCCCCTGGCCCCGGGCCCACCTGAGCCTGGCCGCCTGGAGCCCCGGGTCCACCTGAGCCTGGCCACCCGGGGGCCCGGGCCCACCTGAGTCTGGCCGCCCCTGGCCCTGGGCCCACCCGAGTCTCACCGCCCCTGGGCACGGGCCCACACGAGTCTCACCGGCCCGAGGCCCGGGCCTACCTGAGTCTGTATGCGGTTCAGCCCCCGGAACCAGAGGATTTTCCCACGTCGCAGCTCTCGCTCTGCATGGTCAATCACCTCCTCGTCTTCAGTTAGTTCATCAGCGGCAATGTCTTCCTTCTGTGTCCCAAGTCCGGCCACCTTCAGGAACGGGAGGCGGTTGGTAGGGATGCAGGCAATTAACTGGGAGGAGAGCGGGGAGAGAGAGGAAAAGGGTTGGGAAGAGAGTTAACAACAGATCATCTGTGAGAATGCCCGTGAACAGTGCGGCACTCCCTCAGCACTGACCCTCCCACAGTGCGGCGCTCCCTCAGCACTGACCCTCCCACAGTGCGGCGCTCCCTCAGCACTGACCCTCCCACAGTGCGGCGCTCCCTCAGCACTGACCCTCCCACAGTGCGGCGCTCCCTCAGCACTGACCCTCCCACAGTGCGGCGCTCCCTCAGCACTGACCCTCCGACAGTGCGGCGCTCCCTCAGCACTGACCCTCCCACAGTGCGGCGCTCCCTCAGCACTGACCCTCCCACAGTGCGGCACTCCCTCAGCACTGACCCTCCGACAGTGCGGCACTCCCTCAGCACTGACCCTCCGACAGTGTGGCGCTCCCTCAGCACTGACCCTCCCACAGTGCGGTGCGTCCTCAGCACTGACCCTCCCAAAGTGCGGCGCTCCCTCAGCACTGACCCTCCCACAGTGCGGCGCTCCCTCAGCACTGACCCTCCGTCTGACAGTGTGGTGCACCTTCAGCGCCGAGGCTCTCACAGTGGGGCACTTGCCCAACACTGACCTTCCGACAGTGCGGCGCTCCCTCAGCACTGACCCTCCCACAGTGCGGCGCTCCCTCAGCACTGACCCTCCCACAGTGCGACGCTCCCTCAGCACTCCGAGGGGAGAGGGGTTTGTTGTACCCACCTGGCCCCAGAGCAGTTCCCCGAAGCCCAGCATCAGACACCAGAGCCACTGCTCGATGTTGAGCGGCGTGCAGTTGAATGGCCGTCCGCCGAACTCTACGATGATGGTCTAATGGAGGGAGATGGAAGAGAATTCTCACATGTCAGCAGGAACAGCTCCGCCTGTCGATGGACACCCGCCTGTCCGGGGAACCCCCAGAACATTCTCCACATTCCACACTTCCAGCACTGAAAGCAGGCCATTCGGCCCTCAGCTCGCTGCTCCTCTTACTGTCCCCAAACTGGCCTCCTCCCACACCCCCTCCCTCCGTCAGCTCCCCCCCCACCCCCTCCGTCAGCTCCCCCCCCACCCCCTCCGTCAGCTTCCCCCCACCCCCCCCGTCAGCTTCCCCCCACCCCCCCCGTCAGCTTCCCCCACCCCCCCCCGTCAGCTTCCCCCCACCCCCCTCGTCAGCTTCCCCCCCCCCCCCATCAGCGTCCCCCCCACTCCCCCCGTCAGCGTCCCCCCCTCCCTACCACGGCGTCCCCCCCACCCTCCCTCACTCCCCCGGCGTCCCCCCCACCCTCCCTCCCTCCCCCAGCGTCCCCCCCTCCCTCCCCCGGCGTCCCCCCCTCCCTCCCTCCCCCGGTGTCCCCCTCTCCCTCCCCCAGCGTCCCCCCCTCCCTCCCCCCCTCCCTCCCTCCCTCCCTCACCCCCCCCTCCCCCCCTCCCTCCCTCACCCCCTCCCCCGGCGTCCCCCCCCTCCCTCCCCCGGCGCCCCCCCCTCTCCCTCCCCCGGCGCCCCCCCCTCTCCCGCGTCCCCCCCCCCCCGACGTCCCCCCCTCCCTCCCTCCCCCCCCCACTCCCTCACCCCCCCCCCTCCCCCGGCATCCCCCCCTCCCTCCCTCCCCCGGCGTCCCCCCCCTCCCTCCCTCCCCCGGCGTCCCCCCCTCCCTCCCTCCCCCCCCGGCGTCCGTCCCTCCCACCCCCCCCCCCCCCCCCCCCCCCCCGGCGTCCCCCCCATCCCTCCCCTGGCATCCCTCCCTCTTGCTCTGCTTCTCTCTCTCTCTCTCTCTGCCCCCTCGTGCTCTCTGTGTCTCTCCCTCTCTCAGTGTCTCTCTCTCTCTCTGTGTATCTCGCTCTCTCTGTGTGTCTCTCTGTCTCCCTCTCTCTGTGTATCTTGCTCTCCCTGTGTCCCTCGCCCCCTGTGTCCCTCGCCCTCTGTGTCCCTCGCCCCCTGTGTCCCTCGCCCCCTGTGTCCCTCGCCCCCTGTGTCCCTCGCCCCCTGTGTCCCTCGCCCCCTGTGTCCCTCGCCCCGTGTCCCTCGCCCCCTGTGTCCCTCGCCCCCTGTGTCCCTCGCCCCCTGTGTCCCTCGCCCCCTGTGTCCCTCGCCCCCTGTGTCCCTCGCCCCCTGTGTCCCTCGCCCCCTGTGTCCCTCGCCCCGTGTCCCTCGCCCCCTGTGTCCCTCGCCCTCTGTGTCCCTCGCCCCCTGTGTCCCTCGCCCCCTGTGTCCCTCGCCCCGTGTCCCTCGCCCCCTGTGTCCCTCGCCCCCTGTGTCCCTCGCCCTCTGTGTCCCTCGCCCTCTGTGTCCCTCGCCCTCTGTGTCCCTCTCTCTCTGTGTCCCCCGCTCTCTGTGTCCCCCGCTCACTGTGTCCCGCGCTCTCTGTGTCCCCCGCTCTCTGTGTCCCCCGCTCTCTGTGTCCCCCGCTCTCTGTGTCCCCCGCTCTCTGTGTCCCCTCCCTCTGTGTCCCCCGCCCTCTGTGTCCCCCGCTCTCTGTGTCCCCCGCTCTCTGTGTCCCTCGCTCTCTGTGTCCCTCGCTCTCACCTGGATTCCGAAGGTGCTGAGGACGATGGTACAGAAGATGGGGTTGGATCGGATTCCTTTGAAGACGTTGCGTTCCCCGTGGATCTTGCGAGCATTGACCTCGTTGAAGAGTTGCATCAGGACAAAGACATTGAAGATCATGGTGTAGTGAATGGAGGGCAGAGAGTTCAGCGGAGCCCTGCGACCACTGTCGATGCCAAACACCCTTTCACCTGGGGGGAAAGGAGACCGTCACCATGGTAACCACATCTCCACCCCGAGCCAGGACCCTGAGACACCAACAACAACAACCCGTCACCCACACAGAGGAAGGGAAGGAAAAAAAGAAAAGGAAGAGCAGAGAAAGAGAATCCATTCGGCGCTCCCTCAGCACTGACCCTCCCACAGTGCGGCGCTCCCTCAGCACTGACCCTCCCACAGTGCGTCGCTCCGTCAGCACTGACCCTCCCACAGTGCGGCGCTCCCTCAGCACTGACCCTCCCACAGTGCGTCGCTCCGTCAGCACTGACCCTCCCACAGTGCGTCGCTCCGTCAGCACTGACCCTCCCACAGTCTCCGTCAGCACTGACCCTCCCACAGTGCGGCGCTCCCTCAGCACTGACCCTCCCACAGTGCGGCGCTCCCTCAGCACTGACCCTCCCTCAGTGCGGCGCTCCCTCAGCACTGACCCTCCCACAGTGCGGCGCTCCCTCAGCACTGACCCTCCCACAGTGCGG
>NW_027594867.1:0-7500 GCF_964213995.1 Mustelus asterias | reverse complement strand
TCCTTGTAAATCTCCTCTGCATCCTTTCAATCTTTTCCACATCCTTCCTGTAATGAGGCGACCAGAACTGAGCACAGTACTCCAAGTGGGGTCTGACGAGGGTCTTATATAGCTGCATCATTATCCCCGGACTCCTAAACTCAATCCCTCGATTGATAAAGGCCAGCACACCATACGCCTTCTTAACCACCTCCTCCACCTGCGGGGCCGATTTCAGAGTCCTATGGACCCGGACCCCAAGGTCCTTCTGATCCTCTACAGTACTAAGAGTCTTTCCCTTTATATTGTACTCCTTCATGGTTTGGAGTGTCGGTCTTATGAGGAAAGGTTGAGGGAGCTAGGGCTGTTCTCTCTGGAGCGGAGGAGGCTGAGGGGAGACTTAATAGAGGTTTATAAAATGATGAAGGGGATAGATAGAGTGAACGTTCAAAGACTATTTCCTCGGGTGGATGGAGCTATTACAAGGGGGCATAACTATCGGGTTCATGGTGGGAGATATAGGAAGGATATCAGAGGTAGGTTCTTTACGCAGAGAGTGGTTGGGGTGTGGAATGCCTGCAGTGATAGTGGAGTCAGACACTTTAGGAACATTTAAGCGGTTATTGGACAGGCACATGGAGCACACCAGGATGATAGGGAGTGGGATAGCTTGATCTTGGTTTCAGATAAAGCTCGGCACAACATCGTGGGCCGAAGGGCCTGTTCTGTGCTGTACTGTTCTATGTTCTATGTTCATCCCATTTGACCTGCCAAAATGGACCACGACGCATTTATCTGGGTTGAAGTCCATCTGCCACTTCTCCGCCCAGTCTTGCATCCTATCTATGTCCCTCTGTAACTTCCGACATCCCTCCAGACTATCCACAACCCCACCGACCTTCGTGTCGTCGGCAAACTTACCAACCCATCCCTCCACTTCCTCATCCAGGTCATTTATGAAAATGACAAACAGCAAGGGTCCCAGAACAGATCCCTGTGATCAGGAGGGGGCTTAGGGGGCTGGAGGAGGTTACAGAGATAGGGAGGGGTGTAGAGGCTGGAGGAAGTTACAGAGATAGGGAGGGGGTGTCGGGGGCTGGAGGAAGTTACAGAGATAGGGAGGGGTGTCGGGTGCTGGTGGAGGTGACAGAGATAGGGAGGGTTGTAGAGGCTGGAGGAAGTTACAGAGATAGGGAGAGGGGTGTAGGGGCTGGAGGAGGTTACAGAGATAGGGAGGGGGTGTAGGGGCTGGAGGAGGTTACAGAGATAGGGAGGGTGACAGAGCCACAATAAAGTTGTATGTTATTTGGCAGATTTGGAGATAGGGTTTAAACACTTAGAACATAGAAAAAATACAGCACAAACAGGCCCTTTGGCCCACAAGTTGTGCCGGTCATGTCCCTACCTACCTAGGCTTATATATAGACCTACCTATAACCCTCCATCCTATTAAGTCCCATGTACTCATCCAGAAGTCTCTTAAAAGACCCTATCGAGTTTGCCTCCACCACCACTGACGGCAGCCGATTCCACTCACCCACCACCCTCTGTGTGAAAAACTTCCCCCTAACATTTCCCCTGTACCTACCCCCCAGCACCTTAAACCTGTGTCCTCTCGTAGCAGCCATTTCCACCCTGGGAAAAATCCTCTGAGAGTCCACCCGATCTATGCCTCTCAACATCTTATACACCTCCATTAGGTCTCCTCTCATCCTACGTCTCTCCAAGGAGAAAAGACCGAGCTCCCTCAGCCTATCCTCATAAGGCATGCCACTCAATCCAGGCAACATCCTTGTAAATCTCCTCCGCACCCTTTCAATCTTTTCCACATCCTTCCTGTAATGAGGCGACCAGAACTGAGCACAGTACTCCAAGTGGGGTCTGACGAGGGTCTTATATAGCTGCATCATTATCCCCGGACTCCTAAACTCAATCCCTCGATTGATAAAGGCCAGCACACCATACGCCTTCTTAACCACCTCCTCCACCTGCGGGACCGATTTCAGAGTCCTATGGACCCGGACCCCAAGGTCCTTCTGATCCTCTACAGTACTAAGAGTCTTTCCCTTAATATTGTACTCCTTCATATGAATTCAATAAACAAAATCAGGAATTAAGAATCTACTGATGACCATGGAACCATTGTCGGAAAAACCCATCTGGGTCACTAATGTCCTTTTGGGAAGGAACTCTGCCATCCTTACCCGGTCTGGCCTACATGTGACTCCAGAGCCACAGCCATGTGAGTGTCTCTCAACCGCCCTCCAAGGGGCAACTAGGGATGGGCAATAAATGCTGGACCCAGCCAGCGACACCCATGTCTCATAGAGGTTTACAGCATGGAAACAGGCCCTTCGGCCCAACTTGTCCATGCCGCCATTTTGTTTTAAACCCCAAAGCTAATCCCAATTGCCCGCATTTGGCCCATATCCCTCTCTACCCATCGTACCCATGTAACTGTCTAAATGCTTTTTAAAAGATAAAATTGTACCCGCCTCCACTACTGCCTCTGGCAGCTCGTTCCAGACACACACCACCCTCTGTGTGAAATAATTGTCCCTCTGGACACTTTTGTATCTCTCCCCTCTCACCTTAAACCTGTGCCCTCTAGTTTTAGACTCCCCTACCTTTGGGAAAAGATGTTGACTATCTAGCTGATCTGTGCCCCTCATTATTTTATAGACCTCTATAAGATCACCCCTCAGCCTCCTACGCCCCAGGGAAAAAAGTCCCAGTCTATCCCAGCCTCTCCTTATAACTCAAACCATCAAGTCCCGGTAGCATCCTAGTAAATCTTTTCTGCACTCTTTCTAGTTTAATAATATCCTTTCTATAATAGGGTGACCGGAACTGTACACAGTATTCCAAGTGTGGCCTTACCAATGTCTTGTACAACTTCAACAAGACGTTACAACTCCTGTATTCGTGAATGAATAAAATGGGAAAGTGGCTGTTTGGGGGTACGTCATTGACTAGGGGTGTGTGGGGGCTGGTGGTTGCGGTTTTGACATCATCAGAGAGAGAGAGAGAGCTCAGAGTGAGGTGAGGAGAAACTCTTGACTCAGACAGCTGTTGGGACGCGTTACCCGGGAGGGTGGCGGAAAGAAATTCCAGAACTTTCCAAAGACAGCTGGATATGTATTTGGGAGTGATGGGATTTGGAGGGTGACGGAGATGGGGCAGAGAATGGGACTAGCCGGAGAGCCCGCTAGGCGTCACGGTGGCACAGTGTGGGTTAGCACTGCTGCCTCACAGCGCCAGGGACCCGGGTTCGATTCCCGGTTTGGGTCACTGTCTGTGTGGAGTCTGCGCGTTCTCCCCGGGTCTGCGTGGGTTTCCTCCGGGTGCTCCGGTTTCCTCCCACAGTCCAAAATATGTGCAGGTTAGGGGGATTGGCCAAACTAAATTGCCCCTTAGTGTCCAAAGATGTGCAGGTTAGGTGGATTGGCCATGCTAAATTGCTCCTTAGTGTCCAAAGATGTGCAGGTTAGGTGGATTGGCCATGCTAAATTGTCCCTTAGTGTCCAAAGATGTGCAGATTAGGTGGATTGGCCATGCTAAATTTCCCTTTAGTGTCCAAAGATGTGTAGGTTAGGTGGATTGGCCATGCTAAATTGTCCTTTAGTGTCCAAAGATGTGTAGGTTAGGTGGATTGGCCATGCTAAATTGCCCCTTAGTGTCCAAAGATGTGCAGGTTAGGGTGGATTGGCCATGCTAAATTGCCCCTTAGTGTCCAAACATGTGCAGGTTAGGTGGATTGGCCGTGCTAAATTGTCCCTTAGTTTCCAAAGATGTGCAGGTTAGGTGGATTGGCCATGCTAAATTGCCCCTTAGTGTCCAAAGATGTGCAGGTTAGGTGGATTGGCCATGCTAAATTGTCCCTTAGTGTCCAAAGATGTGTAGGTTAGGTGGATTGACCAAGCTAAATTTCCCCTTAGTGTCCAAAGATGTGCAGGTTAGGTGGATTGGCCATGCTAAATTGTCCCTTAGTGTCCAAAGATGTGCAGGTTAGGTGGATTGGCCGTGCTAAATTGTCCCTTAGTGTCCAAAGATGTGCAGGTTAGGTGGATTGGCCATGCTAAATTGCCCCTTAGTGTCCAAAGATGTGCAGGTTAGGTGGATTGGCCATGCTAAATTGCCCCTTAGTGTCCAAAGATGTGTAGATTAGGTGGATTGGCCATGCTAAATTGTCCCTTAGTGTCCAAAGATGTGTAGGTTAGGTGGATTGACCATGCTAAATTGTCCCTTAGTGTCCAAAGATGTGTAGGTTAGGTGGATTGGCCATGCTAAATTGTCCCTTAGTGTCCAAAGATGTGCAGGTTAGGTGGATTGGCCATGCTAAATTGTCCCTTAGTGTCCAAAGATGTGCAGGTTAGGGTGGATTGGCCATGCTAAATTGCCCCTTAGTGTCCAAACATGTGCAGGTTAGGTGGATTGGCCGTGCTAAATTGTCCCTTAGTGTCCAAAGATGTGCAGGTTAGGTGGATTGGCCATGCTAAATTGCCCCTTAGTGTCCAAAGATGTGCAGGTTAGGTGGATTGGCCATGCTAAATTGTCCCTTAGTGTCCAAAGATGTGTAGGTTAGGTGGATTGACCAAGCTAAATTTCCCCTTAGTGTCCAAAGATGTGCAGGTTAGGTGGATTGGCCATGCTAAATTGTCCCTTAGTGTCCAAAGATGTGCAAGTTAGGTGGATTGGCCGTGCTAAATTGTCCCTTAGTGTCCAAAGATGTGCAGGTTAGGTGGATTGGCCATGCTAAATTGTCCCTTAGTGTCCAAAGATGTGCAGGTTAGGTGGATTGGCCATGCTAAATTGCCCCTTAGTGTCCAAAGATGTGTAGATTAGGTGGATTGGCCATGCTAAATTGTCCCTTAGTGTCCAAAGATGTGTAGGTTAGGTGGATTGACCATGCTAAATTGTCCCTTAGTGTCCAAAGATGTGTAGGTTAGGTGGATTGGCCATGCTAAATTGTCCCTTAGTGTCCAAAGATGTGCAGGTTAGGTGGATTGGCCATGCTAAATTGTCCCTTAGTGTCCAAAGATGTGCAGGTTAGGGTGGATTGGCCATGCTAAATTGCCCCTTAGTGTCCAAAGATGTGCAGGTTAGGTGGATTGGCCATGCTAAATTGCCCCTTAGTGTCCAAAGATGAGTAGGTTAGGTGGATTGGCCATGCTAAATTGTCCCTTAGGGGAGGGGTGGCGGGGGAGGGGGAGGGGTGGCGGGGGAGGGGGAGGGGTGGCGGGGGAGGGGGAGGGGTGGCGGGGGAGGGGGAGGGGTGGCGGGGGAGGGGGAGGGGTGGCGGGGGAGGGGGAGGGGTGGCGGGGGAGGGGGAGGGGTGGCGGGGGAGGGGGAGGGGTGGCGGGGTCGGGGGAGGGGGAGGGGTGGCGGGGAGGGGTGGCGGGGGAGGGGTGGCGGGGGAGGGGTGGCGGGGAGGGGGAGGGGTGGCGGGGAGGGGTGGCGGGGAGGGGGATGGGTGGCGGGGAGGGGGAGGGGTGGCAGGGGAGGGGGAGGGGTGGCGGGGGAGGGGGAGGGGTGGCGGGGGAGGGGGAGGGGTGGAGGGGGAGGGGTGGCGGGGGAGGGGGAGGGGTGGCGGGGGAGGGGAGGGGTGGCGGGGGAGGGGTGAGGGGGAGGGGTGGCGGGGGAGGGGGAGGGGGGGAGGGGGAGGGGTGGCGGGGGAGGGGGAGGGGTGGCGGGGGAGGGGGAGGGGTGGCGGGGGAGGGGGAGGGGTGGCGGGGGAGGGGGAGGGGTGGCGGGGGAGGGGGAGGGGTGGCGGGGGAGGGGGAGGGGTGGCGGGGGAGGGGGAGGGGTGGCGGGGGAGGGGAGGGGTGGCGGGGGAGGGGTGAGGGGGAGGGGTGGCGGGGAGGGGGGGCGATGGCAGGCAGGGAGGGGGGGCAGGGGGGCAGGGAGAGGGAGAGGCAGGGACAGGGAGAGGGAGAGGCAGGGACAGGGAGAGGCAGGGACAGGGAGAGGGAGAGGCAGGGACAGGGAGAGGCAGGGACAGGGAGAGGCAGGGACAGGGAGAGGCAGGGACAGGGACAGGGAGAGGCAGGGACAGGGACAGGGAGAGGCAGGGACAGGGACAGGGAGAGGCAGGGACAGGGAGAGGGAGAGGCAGGGACAGGGAGAGGCAGGGACAGGGAGAGGCAGGGAGAGGGAGAGGCAGGGACAGGGAGAGGCAGGGACAGGGAGAGGCAGGGACAGGGACAGGGAGAGGCAGGGACAGGGAGAGGCAGGGACAGGGAGAGGCAGGGACAGGGAGAGGCAGGGACAGGGACAGGGAGAGGCAGGGACAGGGAGAGGCAGGGACAGGGAGAGGCAGGGACAGGGAGAGGCAGGGACAGGGAGAGGGAGAGGCAGGGACAGGGAGAGGCAGGGAGAGGGAGAGGCAGGGAGAGGGAGAGGCAGGGACAGGGAGAGGGAGAGGCAGGGAGAGGGAGAGGCAGGGACAGGGAGAGGCAGGGACAGGGAGAGGCAGGGACAGGGAGAGGCAGGGACAGGGAGAGGCAGGGACAGGCTCTGGGAACAGTGCCAGCCGATCTCAGACTGCAAGCAGTGAGTCAGGAACTGGACATTTTTTTCCACATTCTCAAGGCGAGTGACATCATGTCGAGAGTCTGGCCTTTTTTGGAAATCCTTTCGGTTCTGTGGCACTGTAACAGTGTCAGAAGTCATGCATAGTTAGAGAGAGAGAGCGAGAGAGGGGCAGGGAGGGAGAGAGAGAGAGGCCAGGAGACAAAGGGAGGCACAACGAGAGAGACAGAGAGAGAGAGAGGCACAGAGAGAGAGAGAAGGAGAGACACAGAGAGAGAGACAGAGGGAGAGGCACCGAGAGAGAGAGAGAGGGGGAGAGGCACAGAGAGAGAGAGAGAGGCACCGAGAGAGGGAGAGGCACAGAGAGAGAGAGAGAGAGGGGGAGAGGCACAGAGAGAGAGAGAGAGAGAGAGGCACAGAGAGAGAGAGAGACAGGGGGAGAGACACAGAGAGAGAGAGACACAGAGAGACAGAGAGAGAGAGAGAGGCAGAGTGTGATCCAGACAGAGAGAGAGAGACAGAGAGACAGGGGGAGAGACACAGAGAGAGAGACACAGAGAGAGAGACACAGAGAGAGAGAGGCAGAGTGTGATCCAGACAGAGAGAGAGAGAGACAGAGACACAGGGGGAGAGACACAGAGAGAGAGACACAGAGAGAGAGACACAGAGAGAGAGAGGCAGAGTGTATTCCAGACAGAGAGAGAGAGACAGAGAGAGAGAGAGACACACACACACAAAGGGAGATATCGAGAGCTGGAGAGAGTATTTTTCCTGTGAATTGTGAGCAGCTGCTGACTGAGAGAGGAGGTGAACAGGGAGAGAGGAGATCGAATATATCCCAGGTAAGGAGCAGCTGGATCTCACTCAACTTCACAATCCTCCTGACAGTCTAACTGTGGGTGCAGGAGCTGATAGCCCTGTGTGTGTGTGTGTGTGTAACCTACAATCGACCCAAACCCTGCTCTCTCCCCCCCCCTCTCTCACTGTACC
>NW_027594866.1:0-11415 GCF_964213995.1 Mustelus asterias | reverse complement strand
ACACACACACACACTGACACAGACACACTGGCACACACACACACACACCCTGACACACATGCACTGACACACACACATTCGCACTGACACACACATACTGACACACACACCGATACACACATGCACACTGACACACACACACTGACACACACACTCACGACACACACACCCCTCCACACAGACACACATCCCTTCACACAGACACACACCCCTCCACACTCACACACAGACACACACTCACACTCACACACACACTCACACACACACTCACACACACTCACACACACTCACACACACACTCACACACACTCACACACACTCACACACACACACTCACACACACAGACACACACAGACACACACACACAGACACACACACACAGACACACACACACAGACACACACACACCCCTCCACACACACACACTCACACACCCCTTCACACACACACACTCACACTCACGCACACACACACACACACACACACAGACACACACACTCACACAGACACACACACTCACACAGACACACACACTCACACAGACACACACACTCACACTCACACAGACCCACACACTCACACAGACACACTCACACAGACACACTCACACAGACACACTCACACAGACACACTCACACAGACACACTCACACAGACACACACACTCACACAGATATACACACTCACACAGACACACACACTCACACAGACACACACACTCGCGCCCGGGTCCCGCTCACCTTTATCCAGTTTATTGTAGATGTGTTTGGGCAGGTCGGCTGTGGACTCCACGTTGGGGGGGTAGACGTACAGGGACTGGCTCTGGGGGCCATTCGCGTCTCTCAGTTCCACCGCCTCCTTGCAGACGCTCAGAATGTTGCGGCGAAAATCCTGAACTTCCGAGTCCTTCACCAACTCAAATTCACAGATTGGCATTCCAATCGCAAAGCCTGGGGGGCGGGGGAATCGAACAGGAGACGGTTACGGGCTGGGTTCCCTCAGTCCCTCCCATCAGCTTCCCCCCCCGACAATAACTCGCCTTGGGTCTGCTGTGGGGTTGGTGGAGAATAATGTCGACTTGAGTAGGGGGAGGCTCTGGCCTAGTGGTATTATCACTAGACTATTAATCCAGAAACTCAGCTCATGTTCTGGGGGACCCGGGTTCGAATCCCCGCCACGGCAGATGGTGGAATTTGAATTCAATAAAAAATATCTGGAATTAAGAATCTACTGAAGACACATTGTTGGAAAAACCCATCTGGTTCCTTTAGGGAAGGAAGTCTGCCCAAGACCGCACAAAACTACAAAAGGTCGTGAATGTAGCCCAATCCATCACGCAAACCAGCCTCCCATCCATTGACTCTGTCTACACTTCCCGCTGCCTCGGGGAAAAGCAGCCGGCATAATTAAGGACTCCACGCACCCCGGACATTCTCTCTTCCACCTTCTTCCATCGGGAAAAAGATACAAAAGTCTGAGGTCACGAACCGACCGACTCAAGAACAGCTTCTTCTCTGCTGCTGTCAGACTTTTGAATGGACCGACCTCGCATTAAGTTGATCTTTCTCTACACCCTAGCTATGACTGTAACACTACATTCTGCACCCTCTCCTTTCCTTCTCTATGAACGGTATGCTTTGTCTGTATAGCGCGCAAGAAATAATACTTTTCACTGTGTCCCAATACGTGTAGTTTGGGTATTGGGTGAGGGTGGTGGGGGAGGGGGACAGGGGGTCTGTATTTTAGGTGTGAGGAGGGAGTGGGGGGGGTTGGGGGAGGGGGGGTGTGTAGTTTGGGTGGGGGGGTGGGGGGGGTCGGGGGGTGTGTAGTTTGGGTGGGGGTGGGGGAGGGGGTGGGGGTGGGGTGTGTAGTTTGGGTGTTGGGTGGGGGTGGGGGGGTCGGGGGGGGTGTAGTCTGCGTGAGGGTGGGGGGGTGAGGGTGGGGGGGTGAGGGTGGGGGGTGAGGGTGGGGGGGTGAGGGTGGGGGGGGTGAAGGTAGGGGGGTGAAGGTGGGGGGGTGAAGGTGGGGGGGTGAGGGTGGGGGGGTGAGGGTGGGGGGGTGAGGGTGGGGGGGTGAGGGTGGGGGGGAGGTGAGGGTGGGGGGGAGGTGAGGGTGGGGAGGTGAGGGTGGGGAGGTGAGGGTGGGGGGGTGAAGGTAGGGGGGTGAAGGTGGGGGGGTGAAGGTGGGGGGGTGAGGGTGGGGGGGTGAGGGTGGGGGGGTGAGGGTGGGGGGGTGAGGGTGGGGGGGTGAGGGTGGGGGGGAGGTGAGGGTGGGGAGGTGAGGGTGGGGAGGTGAGGGTGGGGAGGTGAGGGTGGGGGGGTGAGGGTGGGGGGGTGAGGGTGGGGGTGAGGGTGGGGGGGTGAGGGTGGGGGGGTGCGGGTGGGGGGGTGAGGGTGGGGGGGTGAGGGTGGGAGGGTGAGGGTGGGGGGGTGAGGGTGGGGGGGGTGAGGGTGGGGGGGTGAGGGTGGGGGGGTGAGGGTGGGGGGGGGTGAGGGTGGGGGGGGTGAGGGTGGGGGGGTGAGGGTGGGGGGGTGAGGGTGGGGGGGTGAGGGTGGGGGGGGTGAGGGTGGGGGGGGTGAGGGTGGGGGGGTGAGGGTGGGGGTTGAGGGTGGGGGGGTGGGGGGGTGAGGGTGCGGGGGTGAGGGTGCGGGGGTGAGGGTGCGGGGGTGAGGGTGGGGGGGTGAGGGTCGGGGGTGAGGGTGGGGGGGTGAGGGTGAGGGGTGAGGGTGAGGGTGAGATGGGGAGGGGTGAGGGTGGGGGGGTGAGGGTGGGGGGGTGAGGGTGGGGGGGTGATGGTGGGGGGGTGAGGGTGGGGGGGTGAGGGTGGGGGGGTGAGGGTGGGGGGGTGGGGGTGGGGGGGGTGAGGGTGGGGGGGGTGAGGGTGGGGGGGGTGATGGTGGGGGGGGTGAGGGTGGGGGGGGTGAGGGTGGGGGGGTGAGGGTGGGGGGGTGAGGGTGGGGGGGTGAGGGTGGGGGGGTGAAGGTGGGGGGGGTGAGATGGGGGGGGGGGGGGGGGGCGGATCTGTCCACTCACCGATCTCCCGGTTAAGGATTTTTTCCTCCCGATTCCCCACAGGTTCGATCACCTTCAGCAGAGGTTGGAACAGCCTCAAGTCGCAGAGTCGCCTCGTCTCATCGTAGAACTCTTCCCTCTCTGCCTCCTGCGTCACCCCCACAAAGATATACGAGGACTCATCCTGCGAGGGGCGGCGGGGGGGGGGACGGAAAAACGGACGTTTTGAGTGGTGAACCACAGGCGGGTCAGGCTGGGGCAACCAATAACTGATCCGGCAGCCCCGAGTCGGTACATTAAAGACCATCGAGGTTTACAGCATGGAAACAGGCCCTTCGGCCCAACTTGTCCATGCCGCTCCTTTTCTTTTGACCACTAAGCTAGTCCCAATTGCCCGCGTTTGGCCCGTATCCCTCTATACCCATCGTACCCACATGAACACAGGACAAAGAAAATTACAGCACAGGAACAGGCCCTTCGGCTCCTCCAAGCCTGCACCGACCATGCTGCCCCGACTGAACTAAAACCCCCTTCCGGGGACCATATCCCTCTATTCCCCTCCTATTCACCGAATTGTCAAGACGCCCCTTAAAAGTCACGATCGTATCCGCTTCCACTCCCTCCCCCCGGCAACAAGTTCCAGGCACCCACCACCCTCTGTGTAAAAAAACTTGCCTCGTACATCTCCTTTAAACCTTGTCCCTTAAACCTGTGCCCCCGAGTAATTGAAATGTAACTGTCTAAACGCTTTTTAAAAGACAAAATTGTACCCGTCTCTACTACTGCCTCTGGCAGCTCGTTCCAGACACTCACCACCCTCTGTGTCAAAAAATTGCCCCTCTGGACATGTTTGTATCTCTCCCCTCTCACCTTAAACCTATGCCCTCTAGTTTTAGACTCCCCTACCTTTGGGAAAAGATATTGACTATCTAGCTGATCTGTGCCCCTCATTATTTTATAGACCTCTATACGATCACCCCTCAGCCTCCTACGCTCCAGAGAAAAAAGTCCCAGTCTGTCCAGCCTCTGCTTATAACACAATCCATCAAGTCCCGGTAGCATCCTAGTAAACCTTTTCTGCACTCTTTCTAGTTTAATAATATCCTTTCTATAATCGGGTGACCAGAACTGTACACAGTATTCCAAGTGTGGCCTTACCAATGTCTTGTACAACTTCAACAAGACGTCCCAACTCCTGTATTCAAGGGGGCACAGGGCTGCTGCCCAGTTGGTCATTGGCAGCACATTTGTGTGGCCATTCTGGGCAGCATGGTGGCACAGTGGTTAGCACTGCTGCCTCACAGCACCAGGGACCCGGGTTCGATTCCCAGCTTGGGTCACTGTCTGTGTGGAGTCTGCACGTTCTCCCCGTGGCTGTGTGGGTTTCCTCCGGGTGCTCCGGTTTCCTCCCACAGTCCGAAAGACGTGCTGGTTAGGTGGATTGGCCATGCTAAATTGCCCCTTAGTGTCCAAAGATGTGCAGACTAGGTGGATTGGCCATGCTAAATTGCCCCTTAGTGTCCAAGGATGTGCGGGTTAGGGGGATTGGCCATGCTAAATTGCCCCTTAGTGTCCAAAGATGTGCAGGTTAGGTGGATTGGCCATGCTAAATTGCCCCTTAGTGTCCAAAGATGTGCGGGTTAGGGGGATTGGCCATGCTAAATTGCCCCTTAGTGTCCAAAGATGTGCAGGTTAGGTGGATTGGCCATGCTAAATTGCCCCTTAGTGTCCCAAAGATGTGCAGGTTAGGACTCTTTAAGGGCAAACCAAATAAACCAACTCAAATGAACTCAGGGACAAAGTAGAAGGGGCAACTCCCCAAAAGGAGGGGGAACAGCCCAAACAGAACAGAAGGACAAAGGAAACTTAAAACATCAAATCATAAAGCGATTATCGGGGTCTATAATGCACCCCAGCCCCTGCGGTGCCCAATGGGCGCAGAAGGGATGTGGAGGTTAGGTGGATTGGCCATGTTAAATTGCCCCTTAGTGTCCAAAGATGTGGAGGTTAGGTGGATTGGCCATGCTAAATTGCCCCTTAGTGTCCAAAGATGTGCTGGTTAGGTGGATTGGCCATGCTAAATTGCCCCTTAGCGTCCAAAGATGTGCAGGTTAGGTGGATTGGCCATGCTAAATTGCCCCTTAGTGTCCAAAGATGTGCTGGTTAGGTGGATTGGCCATGCTAAATTGCCCCTTAGTGTTCAAAGATGTGTAGGTTAGGTGGATTGGCCATGCTAAATTGCCCCTGAGTGTCCAAAGATGTGCTGGTTAGGTGGATTGGCCATGCTAAATTGCCCCTTAGTGTTCAAAGATGTGTAGGTTAGGTGGATTGGCCATGCTAAATTGCCCCTGAGTGTCCAAAGATGTGCTGGTAAGGTGGATTGGCCATGCTAAATTGCCCCTTAGTGTCCAAAGATGTGCTGGTTAGGTGGATTGGCCATGCTAAATTGCCCCTTAGTGTTCAAAGATGTGTAGGTTAGGTGGATTGGCCATGCTAAATTGCCCCTGAGTGTCCAAAGATGTGCTGGTTAGGTGGATTGGCCATGCTAAATTGCCCCTTAGTGTTCAAAGATGTGCTGGTTAGGTGGATTGGCCATGCTAAATTGCCCCTTAGTGTTCAAAGATGTGTAGGTTAGGTGGATTGGCCAAGCTAAATTGTCCTTTAGTGTCCAAAGATGTGCAGGTTAGGTGGATTGGCCAAGCTAAATTGTCCTTTAGTGTCCAAAGGTGTGTAGGTTACCTAGGTCCTATCCCTGTAACCCCACACATCCCCCTAACCCACGCACCTTTGGACACTAAGGGGCAATTTCGCACAGCCAATGCGGCCTAAGGTACATCTTTGGACTGTGGGAGGAAACCGGAGCCCCCGGAGGAAACCCACGCAGACACGGGGAAGAACGTGCAGACTCCGCACAGACAGTGACCCAAGGCTGGGAATCGAATCTGGATCCCTGGCGCGGTGAGGCAGCAGCGCTAACCCCGCTGTGCCACCGGGCCACACCATGGGTGGCCCTTTGGCGATCTGAATGCCACTACCCCGCAGGGTTTGAGGATGAATGTGTGAGACATACCCCACCCCCCCCACCTATCCATCCCGACACGAGTGACTTACCTGCAGGAGGTGGAAAAGCGGGTACTTGCGGGATTCCCGGAAGAGTTCGTGTTTGATGCTGATCAGCGTGGCCTCGCGTAAGCACTCCAGCGTGACGATCATCCCGTTAGGCAGGCAGCAGTCCACCAGGATGCGGGGGGGCATGAGGTGGAGACCCCATAGCTCCCCCGAGGACGGCCGAGGGGGCATCCTGGGGGCGAGAGCAGGCGGTGGGGAGAGGTCTCCTCAGTGAAAGTCCCTCTCACCTCAGGCTACTCGCCGCGGGGCCCTGGAGAGGGGGATCCGACTGAAAACAAGAAAGAGAGAGAGAGAGACCCGTGAGAAAGGTTCGCCGGCCAGTGTTGCCGTGGCGACTTGAACAGGCCCAAACCCAACAACAACAACTTACATTTATGCAGCACCCTTCACAACACTCCCCCTCCCACCCCCAGCATTCCTCCCACCCACCAACCCCTCCCCCCCCCCCCCACCAACCCCTCCCCCCCCCCCAAGGTGCTTCATGGGAATGTAGTCAAACAATCTCAGAATGACAAAACTGGGGCGCCACAGCGGGTCAGCACTGCTGCCTCACAGCGCCAGGGAGCCGGGTTCGATTCCCGGCTTGGGTCACTGTCTGTGTGGAGCCTCAAAGATGTGCAGGTTAGGTGGATTGGCCATGCTAAATTGCCCCTTAGTGTCCAAAGATGTGTAGGTTAGGTGGATTGGCCATGCTAAATTGCCCCTTCGTGTCCAAAGATGAGCAGGTTAGGTGGATTGGCCATGCTAAATTGCCCCTTAGTGTCCAAAGATGTGTAGGTTAGGTGGATTGGCCATGCTAAATTGCCCCTTCGTGTCCAAAGATGTGCAGGTTAGGTGGATTGGCCATGCTAAATTGCCCCTTAGTGTCCAAAGATGTGCGGGTTAGGTGGATTGGCCATGCTAAATTGCCCCTTCGTGTCCAAAGATGTGCAGGTTAGGTGGATTGGCCATGCTAAATTGCCCCTTCGTGTCCAAAGATGTGCAGGTTAGGTGGATTGGCCATGCTAAATTGCCCCTTAGTGTCCAAAGATGTGCGGGTTAGGTGGATTGGCCATGCTAAACTGTCCCTTCGTGTCCAAAGATGTGCAGGTTAGGTGGATTGGCCGTGCTAAATTGTCCCTTCGTGTCCAAAGATGTGCAGGTTAGGTGGATTGGCCATGCTAAATTGCCCCTTAGTGTCAGGGCAATTAGCAGGGTAAATACGTGGGCTTATGGGGATAGGACCTGGGTGGGATTGTGGTCGGTGCAGGCTGGATGGGCCGAATGGCCTCTTGTAGGGGGTTCTATGGATTCTAACTGGACACCCGGCGACATGAGGAGATACTGGTGATCAACATCTTGGTCAAGGGGTGTCCTGAAGGAGATGAAACGGGGGGACGGGGTGGGGGGGAGATTAACTCAAACACTGTATCTACGTACAGCTCCTTCAGTGATGTGGGGACGGATGGGGGGATGAGGGGGAGGGGAGGGGGGAGAAGGAGTTCCATTCCACTGTGGCTTTCTGTTAACGATTACAGAAAGGGGTCACCGAACCTTGCCTCACCCCCATACACGCTGAAATACTGCCCTCCAGATACTAGACCGCAAGAGACTACAAAAGGGTTGTGAATGTAGCCCAATCCCATCACTCAAACCCAGCCTCCCATCCATTGACTCTGTCTACACTTCCCGCTGCCTCGGGGAAAGCAGCAGCATAATCAAGGACCCCCACGCACCCCGGACATTCTCTCTTCCACCTTCTTCCTTCGGGAAAAAGGTACAAAAGTCTGAGGTCACGCACCGACCGACTCAAGAACAGCTTCTTCCCTGCTGCTGTCAGACTTTTGAATGGACCTACCTCGCATTAAGTTGATCTTTCTCTGCACCCTAGCTATGACTGTAACACTACATTCTGCACCCTCTCCTTCTCTATGAACAGTATGCTTTGTCTGTATAGCGCGCAAGAAACAATACTTTTCACTGTATCCCAATACATGTGACAATAATAAATCAAATCAAAAACCATTCTAGATCTGTCATGCGAGTAAACATTTGGGGTAGGTGGCCCCACGGAATTGACGGTGGTGCCCGTGAGGTTTAGAACACAAGAACATAAAAACTAGGAGCAGGAGTTGGCCATCTGGCCCCTCGAGCCTGCTCCGCCATTCAATAAGATCATGGCTGATCTTTTCATGGACTCAGCTCCACTTACCCGCCCGCTCACCATAACCCTTCATTCCTTCACTGTTCAAAAATTTATCTACCCTTGCCTTAAAAACATTCAATGAGGTAGCCTCACTGGGCAGGGAATTCCACAGATTCACAACCCTTTGAGTGAAGAAGTTCCTCCTCAACTCAGTCCTAAATCTGCTCCCCCTTATTTTGAGGCCGTGCCCCCTAGTTCCAGTTTCACCCGCCAGTGGAAGCAACCTCCCTGCTTCTATCTTATCTATTCCCTTCATAATCTTATATGTTTCTATAAGATCTCCCCTCATTCTTCTGAATTCCAATGAGTATAGCCCCAGTCGACTCAGTCTTCCTTTGGAGGCCGACCCTCTTGGGAGAGGGAGGAGTCTAATTCCTGGATCCGCGAGTTCTTCCGCGGTGGTGGGGGAAGAACTCGTCCCTCTGGCCTCCCTCTCGGAACGCTGGCCAACGGGAGAGCTGAGGAGAAGGGAACCTGTCGAGGGGGGGAGTAGCTGCCGTGCGCGAGGGGCACCCCCATCGGAGTCGGTTCCTGTGATGCCGGGAGGCGCTGCTTCACGGAGGGCGCGAGCGGAAGCCCGGCGCTCCTCCCTCGGGACACGACACAAGCACGACCAACGGACGATCTCGAGGATCTTAACACGACTGCGATAGACGGTCCAGCAGGGGAGGGTGGTCGACAGAACAGCCGTATAAACCTTATAGAATCCTTGTTGGATTCCAACGGTCGCTGTTGCCACCTTGAGGGAAGGCAGCACTGGCACAGTTGACTAGATGCTAGACTTGCTCATCGATGGGGGTCCATTGGGTGGGGCAGCTGGCGAGAGATGGGTCTTAGTGTCTGCAGAGTCTGCACGTTCTCCCCCCGTGTATGCGTGGGTTTCCTCCGGGTGCTCCGGTTTCCTCCCACAGTCCAAAGATGTGCGGGTTCGGTGGATTGGCCGTGCTATATTCATAAAATCATAGAATCCATCAGTGCAGAAGGAGGCCGTTCGGCCCATCGAGTCTGCACCGACCACAATCCCAACCAGGCCCTATTCCCGTAACCCAATGCATTTACCCTAGCTCGTCCACCGACACTAAGGGGCAATTTAGCACGGCCAATCCACCTAACCTACACATCTTTGGACACTAAGGGGCAATTTAGCATGGCCAATCCACCTAACCCGCACATCCTTGGACACTAAGGGACAATTTAGCACGGCCAATCCACCTAACCCGCACATCTTTGGTCACTAAGGGGCAATTTAGCATGGCCAATCCACCTAACCTGCACATCTTTGGACACTAAGGGGCAATTTAGCATGGCCAATCCACCCTAACCTACACATCTTTGGACACTAAGGGGCAAGGTTTCCTTCCACAGTCCAAAGATGTACAGATTAGGTGGATTGGCCTTGCTAAATGTGTGAGGTTAAGGGGATAAGGGTGGGGGTGGACCTGGGTGAGATGCTCTGTCAGAGAGTCAGTGCAGACTCGATGGGCTGAATGGCCCCTTTTTTGGGAGGGGGGGGCGGATGGGAGGCAAACGGGATCAAGGGTTAGGGCGCGGGGGGGCGGGGGGTGGGGGAGTGGGGGGAGGCGGGAGGAAAGCACGATCAGGCTTGTCGAGTTGGGCGATCAGCCATGAATGTCGGAGCAGGACCGAATGGGCTGCCTCCTATCCCCTGCGTCTCCTGCACTGTCGGGATTCGATTCTACGATCCTCGGGCAGTGACCCTCAGCACCGGGGAGGTTCTACCCCCCTCCCCGCCAAATCCGGGGAGGAGGAGGAGGAGGCGCGGGACGGAAGCGGGAGCCCCCCCCCCCACAATAGCGTCGCGCCCCTTTCCCAAACCGACAAGTCGCCGGGTCTAATCGCCCGAAAGCGGTTCCGTCCGTCGGGACGCGTTGCCCCGGACGCAAGCGCTCCTCTTCGAGCGCTGGGAACCCCAGTCGGATCTTGCCGGGAGGCCGAAACCCGGACACCGACCCGTCTTGGTCGCCTGGGAACGGGAGGACAAAGACCGCCCGCGCGCGCGTGCCCCCCCCTCCGATACTCCAAGGTGCGGCCTCACCAAAGGCAGCCAGGCCCCGCCCCCCCCCCCACTTCCCTCACCCTCCTTCCAACTCCCCCTCGCCCGTTCAGGCCGGCCTACCATTTCTCTCCTTAGCTGGTGGGCAACAGGGGCCAGGCCCCGGCTGAGAGGCTCCCCTGTGCCCTCGTCAATTTGGATTCGTCCAGGATGAATCGATGGCCCCCCATCGTAGGCCCGAGGTCCTGCAGCGAAAGCCAGAATTCAGAGAGAGGGGGCTTAACTGGAAGAGCGAGTGCGACTCAGCACAGAAAGAGGCCACTTGAACCACCGTGCTGGCTTCCAGTCTGCCCTCCAGCTATCCAATTAATCCCTCTTCCCCCCCCCCCCCCCCCCTTCCGACCCCGACCCCCTCCTCCTCACTCCCTCCCCGTCCAGGATCGAGTTGAACGCAGAGGGATTGGGGGGTGGTCTGTTCCTTTATCGCTGCCGTTCTCTCCCTCTCTCTCGATCGAGGGAAGACGCTTCTTTTATAAAAATAACCCCCTCTCTCTCTCTCTCAGTCGCAGCAACGCGAAACGAGAGCCAGCCCGAGCAAACACGTCCACTTTTATTGACACAACAACCCTGGATCCTGTCGGAGCCGGAGCGGGCCTTGAGAGGGGAATGCGGAGCAGCAGAGAGAGAAAAAAACACTTGAGACAGCAGCTTCACAAATCATTAAACTGGAACTGCAGACAGAGAGAGAGAGAGAGAGACAGAGAGAGAGAGAGAGAGACAGAGAGAGAGAGAGAGACAGAGAGAGACAGAGAGAGAGAGACAGAGAGAGAGAGAGACAGAGAGAGAGAGAGACAGAGAGAGAGACAGCGAGAGACAGAGAGAGAGACAGAGAGAGAGAGAGACAGAGAGAGAGAGAGACAGAGAGAGAGAGAGAGAGACAGAGAGAGAGAGAGAGAGGCAGAAGAGAGAGAGAGAGACAGAGAGAGAGAGGCAGAGAGAGAGAGAGAGACAGAGAGAGAGAGACAGAGAGAGAGACAGAGAGAGAGAGGACAGAGAGAGAGACAGCGAGAGACAG
>NW_027594865.1:0-11419 GCF_964213995.1 Mustelus asterias | reverse complement strand
GGGGAAGAGAAAGAGAGGGGGTGGGGAGGAGGGAGTGGGGCAAGGAGAGGGGGAAGGAGAGAGAGAGAGGGGGGAAGGAGAGAGAGAGAGAGGGGGGGAAGGAGAGAGAGAGAGAGGGGGGAAGGAGAGAGAGAGAGAGAGGGGGAAGGAGAGAGAGAGAGAGAGAGGAGGGGAAGGAGAGAGAGAGAGAGAGAGAGGGGGGGAAGGAGAGAGAGAGAGAGACAGAGGGGGAAGGAGAGGGGGGAAGGAGAGCGAGAGAGGGGGGAAGGAGAGAGAGAGAGAGGGGGAAGGAGAGAGAGGGGGAAGGACAGAGAGAGGGAGAAGGAGAGAGGGGGAAAGGAAAGGGGGGAGGTAAAGGGTGACACCTGTGATTTTGAAACTCCCGCGCGTGGGGGAACGGGGTGGGAAAAGCAGGATGTGGAAAAATGACCAGCCTTTTAATAACAAAGAAACAGGGAAAGGGGAACTAGGGAGGAAAGCAGAGGGGAAGGGGAGGCGGGAAGGGGAGTCGGGGAGGGGGAGTGAGGGAGGGGGAGTGAGGGCGTAGAGGGGTAGGGAGGGGGGAGGGGAAGAGGAGAAAGAGAGAGGGGGAAGGAGGGAAAAGAGGGGGGAGGGGGAGGGAGTCGGGGGAAGAGGGAGCAGGCCAAGGGAAAAAGCTACCTCCAGCTGAAGCAACTTATTGCCTTGCAGAGACCCATCGTAGCCTCCGGCCCATCCCCAACATCCCAGACCACAGGCTCACTCAATGTTGGCCTCTTGGTGGGGGTCGGGTTGGGGGGCGGGGGCGCAGAGAGGAGCGGGCAAGCAAAAGTTAAAACCGAGAGGTTAGAGGTGAACAGAAGCTCGCACCCCAGTGACTTTTCAAAACGCAGCTCAAGCCTGCGGCCTGCTGCTGGTGGTTCATCCCCACTTCCAACTCTTACATTCCTTCAGATTTTCATCTGCAAATTTCACTTTGCATTCCTCCCCTCACCACAGAGACACACAAACCCTGTCAAAACCCTCTCAAATCCTCACTCATCATGGCCATCGCCACAGCAACCGGCTCTCTCAAGCCCGCACCCCCATCCCCCCACCCCCAGCCACTTGTTCACAGAGGCCTGGGTTAACACCATGAAGCCTAACTCAAGAGAAAAGTAACCAGGGCAACCACCGATGGCCCTGTCAAACATGGCTTTACAGGGAGAGCTGGGAGTGGGAGCTGGGGAGGGGGGAGAGGGGGAGGGAAGGAGGCTCCAGCTCGCTCCACAGTACAAGTCACACGGGAAAAACAGAGCAAAGCTTCCTGATTTCAAAAGGGAGCGACAGACAAGTGCGGAGGTCAAGGCGGGGGGAGGGGGGAGGCCACAGAGACGACACCGAGGGCCCCCTTTCCTCTCCCTTTCAAGATTGACACCACAATGGAGGGGTTGAGCGCAGCACAAGACAAAAGCGTCTGGGGCTTTCCCAGGCAGGGCACATTCCGGAATCATCACCGAGGCCGCCCTTTTGTTCTCGCACCATTCCCGTACCTTCCCTGGGCGAGTGGAAGTACAGGGTGGGGGTGGGGGGATCGGGAGGGCACTGCGCCTCTGGCTATTTCTCTCACACTCCTTGGAAGGTGGTTGTGGTGGTGAGGTGGTGGGGGGGGGGGGGGGGGGTGCTGGAGGTGAGGGTTGAGGGAGAATGGAGGGGGGTGGGGCGGGGGGTGGGGAGAGACAGCCTAAGTTTACAGCAAAGGCTGCCTGCATTCCGACAGCATTGTCGACGTCACCTGACAACTCCAGATGTCCCCTAAGAGTAGCGACCAAACAGAAATGTGAGGCACACATGATGGGGAGATTAGGATAGTAGCCAAGGAGGTGGTCAAAGGCAGTGGTTTTGAGGTGCGTCCAACAGGAGGCATGAGAGGGGGGGAGGGGGGGTGATAAAGAAGTTCACAGCAGAAATTCCAGAGGTAAGGAACCAGGTCATGATCATGAGGTCAGGATTGGATGGGCACACAGATCTTGGAGGGTTGTACGGGCTGGCGGAGGTTACAGAGGTAGGAAGGGTTGTACGGACTGGATAAGGATATAAAGATAGGGAGGATTGTAGGGCTGGAGGAGGCTACAGAGATAGGGAGGGTTGTAGGGGCTGGAGGACGTTATAGAGGTAGAAAGGGTTGTACGGACTGGATAAGGTTATAAAGATAGAGAGGATTGTAGGGGCTGGAGGAGGTTACAGAGATCGGGAGGGGTGTAGGGGCTGGAGGAGGTTTCAGAGATAGGGAGGGGTGTAGGGGCTGGAGGAGGTTTCAGAGATAGGGAGGGGTGTAGGGGCTGGAGGAGGCTACAGAGATAGGGAGGGGTGTAGGGGCTGGAGGTGGTTACAGAGATAGGGAGGGTTATAGAGGCTGGAGGTGGTTACAGAGATAGGGAGGGTTGTAGAGGCTGGAGGAGGTTACAGAGATAGGGAGGGTTGTAGAGGCTGGAGGTGGTTACAGAGATAGGGAGAGTTGTAGGGGCTGGAGGAGGTTACAGAGATATTAGGGATGTAGGGGCGAGAGGAGGGGAAAAGGAGGGAGAAGACCATGCAGGAGTTTGTAAACAAGGACGAGAATTTGAAAGAATAACTGAGGTGTTACTGGACCAGAAGCCAATAGAGGTCAGTGAGCACAGAGGGTGAAAGGTCAGCGAGCACAGCGGGGGGAAGGGTCAGTGAGCACAGAGGGTGAAAGGTCAGTGAGCACAGAGGGTGAAGGGTCAGTGAGCACAGAGGGTGAAGGGTCAGTGAGCACAGAGGGTGAAGGGTCAGTGAGCACAGAGGGTGAAGGGTCAGTGAGCACAGAGGGTGAAGGGTCAGTGAGCACAGAGGGTGAAGGGTCAGTGAGCACAGAGGGTGAAAGGTCAGCGAGCACAGAGGGTGAAGGGTCAGCGAGATTTGGTGCAAACTTTGAGATCAACGAAAGATGTTTGGATGAGCGATGACTATACAGGGAGGAACATGGGAGAACGTAGCCAGGAATGCATCGGAATGAATCTGGAGCAGTGATGGAGTGAGGCGATGGATGAGACAGAAATTGGTGTCCTTAGTGACCAGTTTGTGGCAATCTCAGACTCAAATCTGCACTTGATCACTGATCTCCGACCCCTTGGTTAGAGAAGCAAGTCTTCCTCTTAGTAAAGCCTACACTTCGAAAAACACCTCAACCAAATCTCCCCGTAACCCTCTCTTTTGCCCTAATCTCTCCGATGTCCATATAACCAGGGAGAGCTGAGGGGAGATCACGCAGCGAGTTGTTGTGAATTGGAATGCCTTTCCTGTAAGGGAGCCCATCGAGTTAAACTTTCACACAGGGAATTGGATAGATACAAGGAGGGGCTAAAATTTTCAGGCTGTGGACTGAGAGAGAGCGAGAACTCTTGTACTGTACTGTTCTGTAATTCCATGGCCTTGGACCCAACCTGCCTCCTTCCCAGCTTCCCCCATTGGGATCGATCAGCGAATCTCCATTCCTTACCCGGAAGCAATGAGGGCCCGTGATTGTGCGATGGCCAGTTGCTGCAGGCCCGACGTATTGTTGACGTTGTTCTGGGTCGCTGCCCTGACCACCGAGGAGGAGGAGGAAGAGGAGGAGGACGACGATGTCTGGGCTTTGACCTTGCTTAGAGACTGGGCCTGCGGACTGGTGATCTGGGGCCGAGAGGGGAGGCTCTGAGAGGAAGGAGGAAGGGGTGGAGGTGGATTGTTCGCACTGGGTTGGGCGAGGGAGCGGCCAGGAACAGGCTGGGGAGGTCCCCCTCCTCCTCCTGGGTAGGCCCCATTGCCCTGGGCGACAGGAGACGTGGCCTTGACACTGGCCACCAGGAGGCACTGCTGGCAGCCGCAAGGAGGCCCAGCCTGGGGCCCCGCCGGCCAGGAGCTGGCCTTGGGCACAGCAGGAGGAGGGAGAGGAGGTAGAGGAGGAGGGGGGAGCAGGCCACAAGGCCCAGGACCCAAGATCGGGTAGGCTGCATCCAGCCGGCGGTGGAGCCTGCGACGGCGGTGTGTGCGCCGGTTGATCTGGCACATGCCGCCAAAGTCCACTACGTAGCAGAAGCCGGCAGGAGTAAGGTCGATCCAGGGACTGCGGTTCTCATGGGCACTCTGGATGGTCACTGAGAGGTCCATGTCATATGGCGTCCAGGCCCCGCTATCGTTCTCCCATTCCCACACAATGCCCTTCCCGGGAGCGGAGGAAGGGTCGTACAAATTCCGTCTGACAGGCCGGAGTGTCCCTGCAGCACAAACAAAGAACAAAACAGTGACACAACACTGGCTATCCAGCCACATCAGGCATCACAATTTCTGACCTTACAGGATCACCAACGCGCAGAGTGGGTTAGGGAAGCCATAGAGGTTTACAGCATGGAAACAGGCCCTTCAGCCCAACTTGTCCATGCTGCCCCATTTTTTAACCCCTAAGCTAGTCCCAGTTGCCTGCGTTTGGCCCATATCCCTCTATGCCCATCTTACACATATAACTGTCTAAACGCTTTTTAAAAGACAAAATTGTACCTGCCTCTACTACTACCTTTGGCAGCTTGTTCCAGACACTCACCAACCTCTGTGTGAAAAAATTGCCCCTCTGGACCCTTTTGTATCTCTCCCCTCTCACCTTAAACCTATGCCGTCTAGTTTTAGACTCCCCTACCTTTGGGAAAAGATATTGACTATCAAGCTGATCTTTGCCCCTCATTATTTTATAGACCTCTATAAGATCACCCCTCAGCCTCCTATGCTCCAGAGAAAAAAGTCCCAGTCTATCCAGCCTCTCTTTATAATTCAAACCATGAAGTCCCGGTAGCATCCCAGTAAATCTTTTCTGCACTCTTTCTAGATGAAAAATATTCTTTCTATAATAGGGTGATCAGAACTGTACACAGTATTCCAATTGTGGCCTCACCAATGTCTTGTACAACTTCAACAAGACATCCCAACTCCTCTATTCAATGTTCTGACCAATGAAACCAAGCATGCCGAATGCCTTCTTCACCACTCTGTCCACCTGTAACTCCACTTTCAAGGAGCTATGAACCTGTACCCTTAGATCTCTTTGTTCGATAACTCTCCCCAACGCCCTACCATTAACTGAGTAAGTCCTGCCCTGGTTTGATCAACCAAAATGCATCACCCCGCATTTATCGAAATTAAACTCCCAACTGCCATTTGTCAGCCCACTGGCCAAATTGCTCAAGATCCTATTGCAATCCAAGATAACCTTCTTCACTGTCCACTATGTCACCAATCTTGGTGCCATCTGCAAACTTACTAACCATGCCGACTAAATGCTCATCCAAATCATGGATATAAATGACAAATAACAGTGGACCCAGCACCGATCCCAAGGTACACCACTGGTCACAGGCCTCCAGTTTGAAAAACCACCCTCTGGCTTTTGTCATCAAGCCAATTTTGTATCCATTTGGCTACCTCACCCTGAATCCCGTGAGATTTAACCTTATGCAACAACCTACCATGCGGTACCTTGTCAAATGCCTTGCTAAAGTCCATGTAGACAACATCAACTGCACTGCCCTCATCTACCTTCTTGGTATGATTTTCCATTCACAAAGCCATGCTGACTGTCCCTCATCAGTCACTGCATCTCTAAATGCCTGTACATCCTGTCTCTCAAAATATCTTCTAACAATGTAGCCACCACAGATGTGAGGCTCACCAGCCTGTAGCTCCCAGGCTTTTCCCTGCAGCCCTTTTTAAACAAAGACACAACATTTGCCGCACTCCAATCTTCAGGCACCTCACCTGTGATTATCAATGATTCAAATATATCTGCTTGGGGACCAGCAATTTCCTCTCTCGCCTCCCACAATGTCCTGGGATTCGCTTCATCAGATCCCGGGGATTTATCTATCTTGATGCGCTTTAATACTTCCAGCACATCCTTCTCTGTTATATGTGCAGCAACAGTGAATACTGATGAGAAATATTCATTCAGGATCTAACCCATCTCTTGTGGGTCCGCACATAGATGACCTTTTTGATCTTTAAGAGGTCCTACTCTCTCCTACTTCTACCCGCCTTGCCCTTCACTCTAAGAGGAATGTACTTACCCTGAACCCTGGTTGACACACTTCTGAAAGCCTCCCCTTGCCTTTCCACAGACTCCCCCAGTTAACTGTTAAAAGTTCCTACCTGATACCATCAAAATTGGCCTTGCCCCAATTTAGAATTTTAACTTTTGGGCCAGACCTATCATTCTCCATAGCTATCTTAAAACTAATGGAATTATGGTCACTGGTCCCAAAGTGATCTCTCACTAACAATTCTGTCACCTGCCCTCTGCACTCCCCCCATCAAACGCCCCCAGGGCAGGTACAGCGCAGAGTTAGAGATAGAGTAAAGCTTCCTCTAAACTGTCCCCATCAAACACTCCCAGGGCAGGTACAGCACGGAGGTAGATACAGAGTACTGCTCCCTCTGCATTGTCCCCATCAAACACTCCGAGGACAGGTACAGCACAGGGTTAGATACAGAGAAATGCAATCTCCACTCTGTCCCCACCAAACATTCCCAGGACAGGTCCAGCACGAGGTTAGATACAGTGTAAATCTCACTCTACACTGTCCCCATCAAACACTCTCAGGACAGGTACAGCATGGGGTTAGAAACAGAGTAAAGCAACCTCGACACTGTCCCCATCAGACATTGTAAGAGTTTTAACAACACCAGGTTAAAGTCCAACAGGTTTTTTTGGGAGCAAATGCCATTAGCTTTCGGAGCGCTGCTCCTTCGTCAGATGAAGTGGAAATGTGCTCTCAAACAGTGCACAGAGACACAAAATCAAGTTACAGAATACTGATTAGAATGCGAATCTCTACAGCCAACCAGGTCTTAAACATGCAGACAATGTGAGTGGAGAGAGGGTTAAGCACAGGTTAAAGAGATGTGTATTGTCTCCAGGCAGGACAACCAGTGAGATTCTGCAAGTCCAGGAGGCAAGCTGTGGGGGTTACAGATAGTGTGACATAAACCCAAGATCCCGGTTGAGGCCGTCCTCATGTGTGTGGAACTTGGCTATCAGTTTCTGCTCAGCGACTCTGCGCCGTCATGTGTCGTGAAGGCCGCCTTGGAGAACGCTTGCCCGAAGATCAGAGGCTGAATGCCCATGACCGCTGAAGTGCTCCCCCACAGGAAGAGAACAGTCTTGCCTGGTGATTGTCGAGCGGTGTTCATTCATCCGTTGTCGTAGCGTCTGCATGGTTTCCCCAATGTACCATGCCTCGGGACATCCTTTCTTGCAGCGTATCAGGTAGACAACGTTGGCCGAGTTGCAAGAGTAGGTACCGTGTACCTGGTAGATGGTGTTCTCACGTGAGATGATGGCATCCGTGTCGATGATCCGGCACGTCTTGCAGAGGTTGCTGTGGCCGGGCTGTGTGGTGTCGTGGTCACTGTTCTCCTGAAGGCTGGGTAGTTTGCTGTGGACAATGGTCTGTTTGAGGTTGTGCGGTTGTTTGAAGGCAAGAAGTGGGGGTGTGGGGATGGCCTTGGCGAGATGTTCATCTTCATCAATGACATGTTGAAGGCTCTGGAGGAGATGCCATTGCTTCTCCGCTCCAGGGAAGTACTGGACGACGAAGGGTACTCTGTCCGCCGTGTCCCGTGTTTGTCTTCGGAGGAGATCGGTGCGGTTTTTCGCTGTGGTGCGTCGGAACTGTCGATCGATGAGTCGAGCGCCATATCCTGTTCTTATGAGGGCATCTTTCAGCATCTGGAGGTGTCTGTTGCGATCCTCCTCATCCGAGCAGATTGTGTGTATACGTAGGGGATGGCTTCTTTAACGTGTTTAGGGTAGAAGCTGGAGAAGTGGAGCATCGTGAGGTTATCCGTGGGCTTGCGGTACAGTGAGGTGCTGAGGTGACCGTCCTAAATGGAGATGCGTGTGTCCAAGAATGCAACCGATTCCGGAGAGTAGTCCATGGTGAGTCTGATGGTGGGATGGAACTTGTTGATGTCATCATAGAGTTGTTTCAGTGATTGTTCACCATGAGTCCAAAGGAAGAAAATGTCATCGATGTATCTAGTGTATAGCATCGGTTGAAGGTCCTGTGCGGTGAAGAAGTCTTGTTCGAACCTGTGCATGAAGATGTTGGCATATTGAGGTGCGAATGTGGTCCCCATGGCTGTTCCGTGTGTCTGGATGAAGAACTGGCTGTTGAAGGTGAAGACATTGTGTTCCAGGATGAAGCGGATGAGTTGTAAAATTGCATCTGGAAACTGGCAGTTGTCAGCGTTGAGTACTGAGGCCGTTGCAGCAATGCCATCATCGTGGGGGATGCTGGTGTAGAGTGCCGAGACATCCATTGTGACGAGGAGCGCTCCTGGTTCAACTGTAGGAAGTCCGTAGTGTCGTGACAAAAGCTGGGGGTTCTTTGTACAATGGGTTTCAGGATGCCCTCGACATAGCCGGAGAGGTTCTCGCACAGGGTCCCATTGCCCGATACGATGGGACGGCCAGGTGTGTTTGCCTTGTGTATCTTCGGGAAGCAGTAGAGATCTCCAATGCGGGGAGTACGTGGGATGAGAGCACGGAGGGTGCTCTGAAGGTCCGGATGAAAGGTCTTGATCAGAGTGTTGAGTTGACGGGTGTGTTCTTTGGTCGGATCTGTGGGTAACTGTCTGTAGTGTTCCTCGTTGTTCAGTTGTCGGTACATTTTGCAGTAATCCGTTCTGTTCAGTATGACGATGGTCCCTCCTTTGTCTGCTGGTTTGATGACAATATTGCGGATGGTCTTCAGAGCGTGGATGGCGTTGCGTTGTGCTTGGGTGATGTTCGGTGCTGTCTTATGAGTGCGGCTGATGAATTTGGTGTTGACGCCCCTCCTGATGGCTTAGGCATACATGTCAAGTCGAGGGCAGAGGCCTTCCGGAGGAAGGCCTAAACCGGGATCTTGGGTTTATCTGTAACCCCCACAGCTTGCCTCCTGGACTTGCAGAATCTCACTGGCTGTCCTGTCTGGAGACAATACACATCTCTTTAACCTGTGCTTAATGCTCCCTCCACTCACATTGTCTGTATCTTGAAGACCTGGTTGACTGTAGAGATTCGCATTCTAATCAGTATTCTGTAACTTGATTTTGTGTCTCTGTGCCCTGTTTGAGAGCAGATATCCACTCCATCTGACGAAGGAGCAGCGCTCCGAATGCGAATGGCATTTGCGACCAAAAAAACCTGTTGGACTTTAACCTGGTGTTGTTAAAACTCTTACTGTGTTTACCCCAGTCCAACGCCGGCATCTCCACATCAGACATTCCAGGACAGGTACAGCACGGGGTTAGATACAGAGTCAAGCTCCCTCTACACTGTCCCCCATCAAACACTCACAGGACAGGCACAGTACGGGGTTAGATACAGAGTAAAGCTCCCTCTACACTGTCCCCCATCAAACACTCCCAGGACAGGTACAGCACGGGGTTAGATACAGAGTAAAGCTCCCTCTACACTGTCCCCCATCAAACACTCCCAGGACAGGTACAGCACGGGGTTAGATACAGAGTAAAGCTCCCTCTACACTATCCCCATCAAACACAGTAAGGGTTTTAACAACACCAGGTTAAAGTCCAACAGGTTTATTTGGTAGCAAACACCATTAGCTTTCGGAGCCCTGCTCCTTCGTCAGATGGAGTGGGAATGTGCTCTCAAACAGGGCACAGAGACACAAACACTCCCAGGGCAGGTACAGCACGGGGTTAGATACAGAGTAAAGCTCCTCTGCACTGTCCCCATCAAACAGTCCCAGGGCAGATACTGCACGGCATTTGATACAGAGTAAAGTTCCTTCTGCACTGTCCCCCATCAAACACTAACAGGACAGGGACAGCACGGGGTTAGATACAGAGTAAAGCTCCCTCTACACTGTCTCCATCAAACACTGCCAGGACACGCACAGCACGGGGTTAGATACAGAATAAAGCTCCCTCTACACTGTCCCCATCAAACACTACCAGGACAGGTACAGCACGGGGTTAGATACAGAGTAAAGCTCCCTCTACATTGTCCCCATCAAACATTCCCAGGACAGGTACAGCACGGGGTTAGATACTGAGTAAAGCTCCCTCTACACTGTCCCCATCAAACACTCCCAGGACAGGTACAGCATGGGGTTAGATACAGAGTAAAGCTCCCTCTACACTGTCCCCATCAAACACTCCCAGGACAGGTACAGCACGGGATTAGATACAGAGTAATGCTCCCTCTACACTGTCCCCATCAAACACTCCCAGGACAGGTACAGCACGGGGTTAGATACAGAGTAAAGCTCCCTCTACACTGTCCCCATCAAACACGATGTGGAGATGCCGGCGTTGATTATAGCACGGGGTTAGATACAGAGTAAAGCTCCCTCTACACTGTCCCCCATCAAACACTCCCAGGACAGGTACAGCACGGGGTTAGATACAGAGTAAAGCTCCCTCTACACTGTCCCCCATCAAACACTCACAGGACAGGTACAGCACGGGGTTAGATCCAGAGTAAAGCTCCCTCTACACTGTCCCCCATCAAACACTCCCAGGACAGGTACAGCACGGGGTTAGATGCAGAGTAAAGCTCCCTCTACACTGTCCCCCATCAAACACTCCCAGGACAGGTACAGCACGGGGTTCGATACAGAGTACTTTATAAACTTGGGACAAGTCCATTTTTCCCCTTTAGTCTGTTACACCAATCAGTGAGATCGTGACTGATCTCGAGGATCTTGTGGTACAGTGTTAGTGCCCTTCCTCCGGACCTGAATCTGTGTTCAAGTCCAGCATCAGGATTTCGTGCCCAAGGAGGGAGAGCTGATAACATGGTTGAACAGGCTGATAGTCAGCGGGGAAATTCCTCCGCCAATTCCCCACTCTTCTGCAAAGGGACAAACAGAGTGGGTATGAAGAATAATGGCTGATCTGAGCTCCATCTATCTGCCTTCATTCAGTAAGTCTCCATCTTCCCCAACAAAAATATCTGCCAATTCCAGTTCTGAAATTCCCAATTAACTCAGCTGTTTTTGCGACGAGAGTTCTGGATTTCCGCTCCCCGGAGTGAGTGAGTCTTCATGACACCACCTCTGAATATCCTCCGAACTTCAAATCACTCTGCAGCTCCCCCCATCTCTCTCTCTCTGACTCTCCACCACCTCCCCCCACCCCCCCTCCCCACTGTCACTCTGTCTGGCTCTCCCTCTCTGTCTGGGTCTCCCTCTCTCTCTGGCTCTCCCTCTCTTTCTTTCCCTCCCTCGCTCTCTCTCTGGCTCCCCCCCACTCCCCCTCTCTGGCTCTCCCTTCCTCTCTCTCTCTGGCTCTCTCCCCCACCCCCACCTCTCTCTGGCTCTCTCCCACCTCCACACCCTCTTTCTCTCTCTCTCGCTCTCTCTCCCACCCCCACACCCTCTTTCTCTCTCTCTCACTCTCT
>NW_027594864.1:0-10000 GCF_964213995.1 Mustelus asterias | reverse complement strand
GATCATGGAGGTTAGGGTGATGGCCAACTATGGGGGGTCGGGGAGTTTATAGCAGAATGATGGCCAACTATGGGGGGGATGGGTGGGGGAATGATGGAATTTAGGGTGATGGCCAACTATGGGGGCTAATAGAATTTATGACAAGATGGTGGCCAACTATAGGCAGGATCATGGCATTGAGGGTGATGGCCAACTATGGGAGTCATGGGGTTTATGGCAAAATGATGGTCAACTATAGGCGGGATCATGGAGTTTAGGGTGATGGCCAACTATGGGAGTCATGGGGTTTATGGCAGAATGATGGTCAACTACAGGTGGGATCATGGAGTTTAGGGTGATGGCCAACTATGGGAGTCATGGGGTTTATGGCAGAATGATGGCCAACTATAGGCGGGATCATGGAGTTTAGGGTGATGGCCAACTATGGGCGGGGGATCAGGGAGTTTATGGGATGGCGCTGGCCAACATTGGCGGTTGGCGACTTGGCCAACTACGAGACTAAGAAGTTGAAAGCATTGGCCAACTCTTGGGATGGGAGTGTTGGCCAACCACGGGAATTGGGAATGGAGGGTGGGCCTTGGCTGATGACCGTGGGATTGGGGGGGGGGGGGGTGTTGACTCATCATGTCGGTTTGGGGGGGGGGGGGGGGGAGTCGAAGGTCCTTGGCCATCCGTGGCAGTTAGCAGGAACGTGGCCCCATGCCCTCCCCCGGCTCACTCACCTGCCTGTCGGGCTGGTCCAGCTGGATGGCAGTCTCCGTCTCCTGCCAGATCTGGGCATGGAAAGGCTCCAGTAGTTGGCGCTGCAGGTCCACGATAGCCTTGTTTACATCTCCGCCATTCATGTAGAGCGCCTGTAGCACCTCGTCACGCCCCAGGAAGCCCATCTCCCGGATCTCTCGAAACTCGGGTACAAAGAGGGAGAGACTGGTCACCACACCGGCTCCTCATGGCAGTCCCACTGCAAACCTCCCCCCCCTCCTCCTCTTCCCCCCCCCACACCACTGGCTGCTCCGCCAACCTCTCCCTGAATCACTCATTCACGACCTTTTGTAGATCCTTGCGGTCTTGGGCAGAGCAGGAGCCCCAGATCAAGCTGTGATACAACCAGAAAGAATGCTTTCTATGGGGCATCTGTAAAAGTTGGAGAGTCGTAGCTGACATTCCAAATTTCCTTAGTCTTCTGAGAAAGTAGAGGCGTTGGTGGAGCTTTCTTAACTATAGTGTCGGCATGGGGGGGACCAGGACAGGTTGTTGGTGATCTGGACTCCTAAAAACCTGAAGCTCTCGAACCCTTTCTACTTCGTCCCCGTTGATGTAGACAGGAGCATGTTCTCCTTTAAGCTTCCTGAAGTCGATGACAATCTCCTTTGTTTTGTTGACATTGAGGGAGAGATTATTGTTGCTGCACCAGTTCACCAGATTCTCGATCTCATTCCTGTACTCTGTCTCGTCATTGTTTGAGATCCGACCCACTACGGTGGTGACATCAGCAAACTTGAAAATGGAATTGGAGGGGAATTTGGCCGCACAGTGATGGGTGTATAAGGAGCTATAAAGTAAAGGGCAGAAACATCAGCAGCACAGAGACACAGAGGGATCTGGGTGTACAGGTACACAGGTCACTGAAAGTGGCATCGCATAGCGAAGAGCATTGTCGGGCAATACAGCAGGATATAGATAGGCTGGAAAATTGGGCGGAGAGGTGGCAGATGGAGTTTAATCCGGATAAATGCGAAGTGATGCATTTTGGAAGAAATAATGTAGGGAGGAGTTATACAATAAATGGCAGAGTCATCAGGAGTATAGAAACACAGAGGGACCTCGGTGTGCAAGTCCACAAATCCTTGAAGGTGGCAACACAGGTGGAGAAGGTGGTGAAGAAGGCATATGGTATGCTTGCCTTTATAGGACGGGGTATAGAGTATAAAAGCTGGAGTCTGATGATGCAGCTGTATAGAACGCTGGTTAGGCCACATTTGGAGTACTGCGTCCAGTTCTGGTCGCCGCACTACCAGAAGGACGTGGAGGCGTTAGAGAGAGTGCAGAGGAGGTTTACCAGGATGTTGCCTGGTATGGAGGGTCTTAGCTATGAGGAGAGATTGGGTAGACTGGGGTTGTTCTCCTTGGAAAGACGGAGAATGAGGGGAGATCTAATAGAGGTGTACAAGATTATGAAGGGTATAGATAGGGTGAACAGTGGGAAGCTTTTTCCCAGGTCGGAGGTGACGATCACGAGGGGTCACGGGCTCAAGCTGAGAGGGGCGAAGTATAACTCAGACATCAGAGGGATGTTTTTTACACAGAGGGTGGTGGGGGCCTGGAATGCGCTGCCAGGTAGGGTGGTGGAGGCAGGCACGCTGACATCGTTTAAGACTTACCTGGATAGTCACATGAGCAGCCTGGGAATGGAGGGATACAAACGATTGGTCCAGTTGGACCAAGGAGCGGCACAGGCTTGGAGGGCCGAAGGGCCTGTTTCCTGTGCTGTACTGTTCTTTGCAGGTGGAGAAGGTAGTCAAGAAGGTATACGGCATGCTTGCCTTCATCGGCCGGGGTATTGAGTTTAAAAATTGGCAAGTCATGTTGCAGCTTTATAGAACCTTAGTTCGGCCGCACTTGGAATATAGTGTTCAATTCTGGTCGCCACACTACCAGAAGGATGTGGAGGCTTTGGAGAGGGTACAGAAAAGATTTACCAGGATGTTGCCTGGTGTGGAGGGCATTAGCTATGAGGAGAGGTTGGAGAAACTCGGTTTGTTCTCACTGGAGCGACGGAGGTTGAGGGGAGACCTGATAGAAGTCTACAAGATGATGAGGGGGAGGGGATAGGGTGAACAGTTGGAAGCTTTTTCCCCAGGGCAGAAATTACAATTACAGGGGGCACAGGTTCAAGATAAGGTGGGAAAGGTTCAGTGGAGGTGTGCGGGGGAAGAATCTTTACACAGAGGGTGGTGGGGGCCTGGAATGCACTGCCAAGGAGGTTCATAAGTTCATAAGAAATAGGAACGGAATTCGGCCCATCGAGTTAGCTCTGCCTTCCAATCACGGCTGATAGGTTCCTCATCCCCATAACCCTTCAACCCCATTACCAATTAAAAATCTGTCTAACACCTCCTGAAGGTTACTCTCTGTCCCAGCATCCATCGCACTTTGGTCGAGCAAATTCCACAGATTGAGGTGATTCATTTTGGTAGGACTAATTTAAATGTGGATTACAGGGTCAAAGGTAGGGTTCTGAAGACTGTGGAGGAACAGAGAGATCTTGGGGTCCATATCCACAGATCTCTAAAGGTTGCCACTCAAGTGGATAGAGCTGTGAAGAAGGCCTATAGTGTGTTCGCTTTTATTAACAGGGGGTTGGAGTTTAAGAGCCGTGGGGTTATGCTGCAACTGTACAGGACCTTGGTGAGACCACATTTGGAATATTGTGTGCAGTTCTGGTCACCTCACTATAAGAAGGATGTGGAAGCGCTGGAAAGAGTGCAGAGGAGATTTACCAGGATGCTGCCTGGTTTGGAGGGTCGGTCTTATGAGCAAAGGTTGAGGGAGCTAGGGCTGTTCTCTCTGGAGCGGAGGAGGCTGAGGGGAGACTTAATAGAGGTTTATAAAATGATGAAGGGGATAGAACATAAGAACATAAGAAATAGGAGCAGGAGTAGGCCATCTGGCCCCTCGAGCCTGCCCCGCCATTCAATAAGATCATGGCTGATCTGACGTGGATCAGTACCACTTACCCGCCTGATCCCCATAACCCTTAATTCCCTTACCGATCAGGAATCCATCCATCCGCGCTTTAAACATATTCAGCGAGGTAGCCTCCACCACCTCAGTGGGCAGAGAATTCCAGAGATTCACCACCCTCTGGGAGAAGAAGTTCCTCCTCAACTCTGTCCTAAACCGACCCCCCTTTATTTTGAGGCTGTGCCCTCTAGTTTTAACTTCCTTACTAAGTGGAAAGAATCTCTCCGCCTCCACCCTATCCAGCCCCCGCATTATCTTATAAGTCTCCATAAGATCCCCCCTCATCCTTCTAAACTCCAACGAGTACAAACCCAATCTCCTCAGCCTCTCCTCATAATCCAAACCCCTCATCTCCGGTATCAACCTGGTGAACCTTCTCTGCACTCCCTCCAATGCCAATATATCCTTCCTCATATAAGGGGACCAATACTGCACACAGTATTCCAGCTGCGGCCTCACCAATGCCCTGTACAGGTGCATCAAGACCTCCCTGCTTTTATATTCTATCCCCCTCGCGATATAGGCCAACATCCCATTTGCCTTCTTGATCACCTGTTGTACCTGCAGACTGGGCTTTTGCGTCTCATGCACAAGGACCCCCAGGTCCCTTTGCACGGTAGCATGTTTTAATTTGTTTCCATTGAGATAGTAATCCCATTTGTTATTATTTCCTCCAAAGTGTAGATAGATAGAGTGAACGTTCAAAGACTGTTTCCTCGGGTGGATGGAGCTATTACAAGGAGGCATAACTATAGGGTTCGTGGTGGGAGATACAGGACGGATATCAGAGGTAGGTTCTTTACTCAGAGAGTGGTTGGGGTGTGGAATGGACTGCCTGCAGTGATAGTGGAGTCAGACACTTTAGGAACATTTAAGCGGTTATTGGATAGGCACATGGAGCACACCAGGATGATAGGGAGTGGGATAGCTTGATCTTGGTTTCAGATAAAGCTCGGCACAACATCGCGGGCCGAAGGGCCTGTTCTGTGCTGGACTGTTCTATGTTCTATTCACAACCCGTTTCTCCTCCAACTCTGTTTGAAACTTGCAACCCCTTATCCCCAGACTGTGACGTCTCGTCCTCGAATGTCCCACAACAGGAAGCATCCGCTCCACGTCAACTTTATCCAGACCTTTATCATCTGGTACATCTCACATATACCTCCATATGAATAAATATGTCTACCTCCACAGAAATCATCCTTTCTGGGTGTATCACAGCTTGGTCTGGGGCTCCTGCTCTGCCCAAGACCGCAAGGAACTACAAAAGGGTTGTGAATGTAGCCCAATCCATCACCAGCCTCCCATCCATTGACTCTGTCTACACTTCCCGCTGCCTCGGGGAAAAGCAGCCGGCATAATTAAGGACCCCACGCACCCCGGACATTCTCTCTTCCACCTTCTTCCCTCGGGAAAAAGATACAAAAGTCTGAGGTCACGGACCGACCGACTCAAGAACAGCTTCTTCCCTGCTGCTGTCAGACTTTTGAATGGACCGACCTCGCATTAAGTTGATCTTTCTCTACACCCTGGCTATGACTGTAACACTGCATTCTGCACTCTCTCCTTTCCTTCTCTATGAACGGTATGCTTTGTCTGTGTAGCGCGCAAGAAACAATACTTTTCACTGTATGTTAATACATGTGACAATAACAAATCAAATCAAATGTGATCTCCCCTCATTCTTCTAAACTCCAGAGGCCTAAACTGTTCAATCTCTCTCTTGATACGGCAACCACCCATCTCTGGAATCAATCTTGTGAATCTCTTCCACACTGCCTCCAAATCCCCGACATCTTTCCCCAAAAACAGGCACCAAAACTGTGCACAATACTCCAGGTGCAGTCTCACCAATGCCTTGTATAGTTGCAACAATACTTCCTTGCATTTATATTCTATTCCTTTAACTATAAATGCCAATATTCCGTTCACTTTTTCTATTATCTGCTGTACCTGCATGCCAGGGTCCTGTAACTCATGGACAAGGACACCCAGATCCCTCTGCACCAAGGCACCCCAAAGTATCTCCCCATTTAGATAATAGGTCCCCTCCTCCGCAACCCACACCCCTCCCCCCCAACCCTTCCCTCAACCAAACCCTAACCCTCTGTCCCTTCCCTCCCTCTTTGGACCCTCACTCTTAACCCCTTTCCCTCTGAGCGCCACCCTCAATCTCCCCCCCCCCGTCTCCACTCTATATCACTCTGCCAATCCACCGAACCTACACATCTTTGGACACTAAGGGACAATTTAGCACGGCCAATCCACCCTAACCTGCACATCTTTGGACACTAAGGGACAATTTAGCATGGCCAATCCACCCTAACCTGCACATCTTTGGACACTAAGGGACAATTTAGCACGGCCAATCCTCCCTAACCTGCACATCTTTGGACACGAAGGGACAATTTAGCACGGCCAATCCACCTAACCCGCACATCTTTGGACACTAAGGGACAAATTAGCATGGCCAATCCACACTAACCTCCAGATCTTTGGACACTAAGGGGCAATTTAGCACGGCCAATCCACCCTAACCCGCACATCTTTGGACACTAGGGGACAATTTAGCATGGCCAATCCATCCTAACCTACACATCTTTGGACACTAAGGGACAATTTAGCACGGCCAATCCACCCTAACCTGCACATCTTTGGACACTAAGGGACAATTTAGCATGGCCAATCCCCCTAACCAGCACATCTTTGGACACGAAGGGACAATTTAACGCGGCCAATCCACCCTAACCTGCACATCTTTGGACACTAAGGGACAATTTTAGCACGGCCAATCCACCCTAACCTGCACATCTTTGGACACTAAGGGACAATTTTAGCACGGCCAATCCACCCTAACCTGCACATTTTTGGACACTAAGGGGTAATTTAGCACGGCCAATCCACCCTAACCTGCACATCTTTGGACACTACGGGACAATTTTAGCATGGCCAATCCACCCTAACCACATCTTTGGACACTAAGGGACAATTTAGCATGGCCAATCCACCTAACCTGCACATCTTTGGACACTAAGGGACAATTTAGCATGGCCAATCCACCCTAACCTGCACATCTTTGGACACTAAGGGACAATTTAGCACGGCCAATCCACCTAACCTGCACATCTTTGGACACTAAGGGGCAATTTTAGCATGGCCAATCCACCCTAACCTGCACATCTTTGGACACTAAGGGACAATTTTAGCATGGCCAATCCACCCTAACCTGCACATCTTTGGACACTACGGGACAATTTTAGCATGGCCAATCCACCCTAACCACATCTTTGGACACTAAGGGACAATTTAGCATGGCCAATCCACCCTAACCTGCACATCTTTGGACACTAAGGGGCAATTTTAGCATGGCCAATCCACCCTAACCTACACATCTTTCAGACTGTGGGAGGAAACCGGAGCACCCGGAGGAAACCCACGCAGACACGGGGAGAACGTGCAGACTCCGCACAGACAGTGACCCGAGCTGGGAATGGAACCCGGGTCCCTGGCGCTGTGAGGCAGCAGTGCCAACCCGCTGTGCCCCCCTCACCATGCCTCCGCCCCCCCCCAGCGGGACTTACCTTGCAGGCCCGTGTCCTCACGCACTCGCGCACAGCCTCCTCGAAGTCCCCGCCGCAGTCCAGCCAGGCTTCCCGGGCCTCTCCCTGAGTGACGGGGCCCACCTCGTCCTCGGGCCCAGCCTGGCCCTCCTGGGAGGCCAGCTCAGCGATGCTGGACAGCACCTGGGGCAGGTCCGCCTGCAGCCAGGACAGGGGGTCCTCCCCTCCGCAGCACTGCAGGGCACAGAACACCTCCTCCGGACTCCAGCCCTGCTCCTCACCCTTCTGTCAACGCAAAGAACAAAGAGAATTACAGCACAGGAACAGGCCCTTCGGCCCTCCAAGCCTGCACCGACCATGCTGCCCCGACTGAACTAAAACCCCCTACCCTTCCGGGGACCAGATCCCTCTATTCACATCCTATTCATGTATTTGTCCATAAGAACATAAGAACTAGGAGCAGGAGTGGGCAATCTGGCCCCTCGAGCCTGCTCCGCCATTCAATAAGATCACGGCTGATCTTTCCGTGGACTCAGCTCCACTTACCCGCCCGCTCACCATAACCCTTCATTCCTTCAAAAATCTATCCATCCTTGCCTTAAAAACATTCAATGAGGGAGCCTCAACTGGGCAGGGAATTCCACAGATTCACAACCCTTTGTGTGAAGAAGTTCCTCCTCAACTCAGTCCCAAATCTGCTCCCCCTTATTTTGAGGTCATGCCCCCTAGTTCTAGTTTCACCCGCCAGTGGAAACAACTTCCCTGCTTCTATCTTATCTATTCCCTTCATCATCTGATATGTTTCTATAAGATCTCCCCTCATTCTTCTGAATTCCAATGAGTATAGCCCCAGTCTACTCAGTCTCTCCTCATAAGCCAACCCTCTCAACTCCGGGATCAACCTAGTGAATCTCCTCCGCACCCCCTCCAGTGCCAGTATATCCTTTCTCAAGTATGGAGACCAAAACTGTACACAGTACTCCAGGTGTGGCCTCACCAGCACCTTATACAGCTGCAACATAACCTCGCTGTTTTTAAACTCCATCCCTCTCGCAATGAAGGGCAAATTTCCATTTGCCTTCTTAATTACCTGCTGCACCTGCAAACCAACTCCTTGAGATTCCTGCACAAGGACACCCAGGTCCCTCTGCACAGCAGCATGCTGCAATTTTTTACCATTTAAATAATCGTCCATTTTGCGGTTATTCCGACCAAAATGGATGACCTCACATTTACCAACATTGTACTCCATCTGCCAGACCCTCGCCCACTCACTTAGATTATCTATATCCCTTTGCAGACTTTCAGCATCCTCTGCACACTTTGCTCTTCCACCCATCTTAGTGTCATCTGTGAATTTTGACACACTACACTTGGTCCCCAACTCCAAATCATCTCTGTAAATCGTAAACAATTGCGGTCCCAACACTGATCCCTGAGGCACACCACTAGTCACTGATCGCCAACCAGAAAAACACCCATTTACCCCCACTCTTTGCTTTCTGTTAGCTAGTCAATCCTCTGTCCATGCTGATACATTACCCATAACACCGTGCACCTTTATCTTATGTAGCAGTCTTTGGTGCGGCTCCTTGTCAAATGCCTTCTGGAAAACCAGATACACCACATCCACAGGTTCCCCATTGTCCACTGCACATGTAATGTTCTCAAAGAATTCCACCAAATTAGTCAAACATGACCTGCCCTTCATGAACCCATGCTGCATCTTACCCATGGGACAATTTAGCATGGCCAATCCACCTAACCTGCACATCTTTGCACACTAAGGGACAATTTAGCACGGCCAATACACCCTAACCTGCACATCTTTGGACACTAAGGGACAATTTAGCACGGCCAATCCACCTAACCTGCACATCTTTGGACACTAAGGGACAATTTAGCATGGCCAATCCACCCTAACCTGCACATCTTTGGACACTAAGGGGCAATTTAGCACGGCCAATCCACCTAACCTGCACATCTTTGGACACTAAGGGACAATTTAGCATGGCCAATCCACCCTAACCTGCACATCTTTGGACACTAAGGGACAATTTAGCATGGCCAATCCACCCTAACCTGCACATCTTTGGACACTAAGGGACAATTTAGCATGGCCAATCCACCCTAACCTGCACATCTTTGGACACTAAGGGCAATTTAGCACGGCCAATCCACCCTAACCTGCACATCTTTGGACACTAAGGGACAATTTAGCATGGCCAATCCACCCTAACCTGCACACCTTTGGACACTAAGGGGCAATTTAGCATGGCCAATCCACCTAACCTGCATATCTTTGGACACTAAGGGGCAATTGAGCATGGCCAATCCACCCTAACCCGCACATCTTTGGACACTAAGGGACAATTTAGCACGGCCAATCCACCCTAACCTGCACATCTTTGGACACTAAGGGGCAATTTAGCACGGCCAATCCCCCTAACCTACACATCTTTCGGACTGTGGGAGGAAACCGGAGCACCCGGAGGAAACCCACGCAGACACGGGGAGAACGTGCAGACTCCGCACAGACAGTGACCTGAGCCGGGAATCGAACCCGGGTCCCTGGCGCTGTGAGGTAGCAGCACTAACCCACTCTGCCGCACACTTGTGACGAGTGAATGGGCGTGGGCTAGCAAGGCCGAGGGGCTGAACGGCCCTGTTCCCGATCCAAGATGGCAGCCGACTCA